>NC_079173.1:48936634-48989042 GCF_947568905.1 Ostrea edulis | reverse complement strand
AACCAACCAGAGTGAGGCTTCGATGTCAAGTTCCGGGGATGTGTCCTTGTCAGATGTAGGTCATTCCAGATCAGGTCTAACTAATCATTTATCACACTTTGTTGATTACAATTACATTATTAATGATATTAATCTTTGTTAATTATGTCTGAATGTGAGTGAAAAATTACATTATTAATCATATCATGTCTTTGTTAATTACAATCATACATTAATTATAACTGTATCTTTGTTAATTACAATTACATTATAATTCATATCATATCTTTGTTAATTACAATCATACATTAATTATAACTGTGTCTTTGTTAATTACAATTACATTATTAATCATATGATATCTTTGTTAATTACAATCATACATTAATTATAACTGTGTCTTTGTTAATTACAATTACATTATTAATCATATCAGATCTTTGTTAATTACAATCATACATTAATTATAACTGTGTTTTTGTTAATTACAATTACATTATTAATCATATCATATCTTTGTTAATTACAATCATACATTAATTATAACTGTGTCTTTGTTAATTACAATTACATTATTAATCATATCATATCTTTGTTAAGTACAATCATACATTAATTATAACTGTGTCTTTGTTAATTACAATCATACATTAATTATAACTGTGTCTTTGTTAATTACAATTGCATTATTAATCATAACAGATCTTTGTTAATTACAATCATACATTAATTATAACTGTGTCTTTGTTAATTACAATTACATTATTAATCATATCAGATCTTTGTTAAGTACAATCATACATTAATTATAACTGTGTCTTTGTTAATTACAATTACATTATTAATCATATCAGATCTTTGTTAATTACAATCATACATTAATTATAACTGTGTCTTTGTTAATTACAATTACATTATTAATCATATCAGATCTTTGTTAATTACAATCATACATTAATTATAACTGTGTCTTTGTTAATTACAATTGCATTATTAATCATATCAGATCTTTGTTAATTACAATCATACATTAATTATAACTGTGTCTTTGTTAATTACAATTACATTATTAATCATATCAGATCTTTGTTAATTACAATCATACATTAATTATAACTGTGTCTTTGTTAATTACAATTGCATTATTAATCATATCAGATCTTTGTTAATTACAATCATACATTAATTATAACTGTGTCTTTGTTAATTACAATTGCATTATTAATCATAACAGATCTTTGTTAATTACAATCATACATTAATTATAACTGTGTCTTTGTTAATTACAATTGCATTATTAATCATATCATATCTTTGTTAAGTACAATCATACATTAATTATAACTGTATCTTTGTTAATTACAATTACATTATTAATCATATCATATCTTTGTTAATTATAATTACATTATTAATCATATCATATCTTTGTTAATTACAATCATACATTAATTATAACTGTGTCTTTGTTAATTACAATTACATTATTAATCATAACAGATCTTTGTTAATTACAATCATACATTAATTATAACTGTGTCTTTGTTAATTACAATCATACATTAATTATAACTGTGTCTTTGTTAATTACAATTACATTATTAATCATATCATATATTTGTTAATTACAATCATACATTAATTATAACTGTGTCTTTGTTAATTACAATTACATTATTAATCATATCATATCTTTGTTAATTATAATTACATTATTAATCATATCATATCTTTGTTAATTACAATTACATTATTAATCATAACAGATCTTTGTTAATTACAATCATACATTAATTATAACTGTGTCTTTGTTAATTACAATTACATTATTAATCATAACAGATCTTTGTTAAGTACAATCATACATTAATTATAACTGTGTCTTTGTTAATTACAATTACATTATTAATCATATGATATCTTTGTTAATTACAATCATACATTAATTATAACTGTGTCTTTGTTAATTACAATTACATTATTAATCATACCATATCTTTGTTAAGTACAATCATATTAATCATATCATATCTTTGTTGATTACAATCATACATTAATTATAACTGTGTCTTTGTTAATTACAATTACATTATTAATCATATCAGATCTTTGTTAATTACAATCATACATTAATTATAACTGTGTCTTTGTTAATTACAATTACATTATTAATCATATCAGATCTTTGTTAATTACAATTACATTATTAATCATATCATATCTTTGTTAATTACAATCATACATTAATTATAACTGTGTCTTTGTTAATTACAATTACATTATTAATCATATCATATCTTTGTTAATTACAATCATACATTAATTATAACTGTGTCTTTGTTAATTACAATTACATTATTAAGAGGCTGTCTACGATAGAACCATGCAAATGGTTATTGATGGACATGTGTCAGAATTTCATGAAACTTGGTATATATCCTTTAGATAACATAACTTGAACGTAAAATAATTATTTTCATTCCACTCGATCGGTAACCATGGAAACGAGAGACACTTGGTTTTTCCCCATTTCTATATTTAGATCTATTGAAAAAAATCAGACAATGTACTTTCTTTTTGGTTTATTGCAAAACCCATGTCTTGCAATTTAATAATACCTATTTCATGATATTGCAGAGACAAATAGGAATTAATAACACATAAGCAATCAAAATTTAATACACAGTGCAATAAAATATCAAAATTTCAAAATGAAGGAAATGCTGAAATTTTACCTAATTTCACCTATTTGCACTGAAACAGGTATAGTTGCCCAAGAAACGCTTCAATAGACATCATATTTGATACATGTGTAGAACCTATCAATTTCTAATGCATGTTAAAGGGAATTTGGTTGCAAATGAAATTTAGTGGTATATTGGGGGTGGGGGGGGTGGGTGGGGGGGATTTATGCAAGAAAAAAAAAGGGGGGGGGGTGATAATGTCGGTTTTGTAGAGTTTAAATCTTCAGATAACGTAATAATATCATTGCACATGTCATGCATAAGCATTAATGAAGGGTAAAAATTATTGTTTGTTGTACTTTGACCCAATATTGGAGGGAGAGGGGTTATTTTGAAAACATCTTCCACCATTACCTTCCACCAATAAATAGTACATTTATTGTAGCCATGTACAAGAATCGTGTATTCAAAGCGTTTTTGCTTTCTATCAAATTCAGCAGGCAATTACAACATATGATATATCTCTCATGTTTTAAATTCACTCTGCATATGTAGTTTTATTGTAAGTAAAGCCATAAAGGATGGGGGGAGGGGGGGGGGGGTGATATTACACTGTAAGTCAGGTAATGTAAAAAAAAATTCATGAACATCACATACAAGATCATGAAAGACACATTCATTATAAACATAGAGATTTAATCATTGCAATTCTTTTTTTTTTTTTTCTTCTTCTTCTTTTTTGTTGTAACTTTCAACTGAAACTATTGGCAAAACTATCCCATAGAAGAACATTCAATTTTTCTGTACATTTATACCAAAAAAAAAAAAAAAAAAAAAATTAAAGCACAAGTGTGAGTTTTAGGAAATCTGACATCTAGAAAATCCTGAGAGATGTAAAATAACCTCCAAGCAGTGACTAAAAAATTAAAACAGTTTTCCTTAACCACTTATGAGTTCAGTCATAGATAATATATATTGGATAATAATTGGTTACATTCAATTGCAACAATATCACTGATGACATTCTGGAGGTCTTTGTCATTTTCTGGACCCTCCCCATTTTTCACCATGTCAATACAAGGAAAGTAATTGTTTGGTTCCTTGGAAAGCAGGGGTATGACTGTCTTACTTCAGAAACATCTGCAAAATAACAAAACAATTCTTATTATTGCATGAGTTTGCCTATTGTCAGGACCCCGGACCCCCCCCCCCCCCCCCCCCCCCCCCCCCCCTTGGTCATATTAGCATCAGACATATTAGCATCACATGTGTTTTGAACGTTAAATAACCAGAAAAGTTATTATAATATGTAGAGGTTTTATGGCTACGTTTAACCATAAATTACAATTTCAGCAGCTCACCTTTGGTATTAAAATCCTCCTTGCAATTTGTTCACTGTTTTTATTGCACAATAATATGCATCTCTTTTAATCATTAAATTTGAATTTAGAGACCGAGATAAAGATTTTCATTTTATTGTGAGAATTTTCTTTTTCAAATGGGTATGCACTGATATACTCTTTGTGATCTAATAAAATTTTAAATTTGATAATTAATTGATTTATAGATGGTGTTTCTTTTTCTAGTGTTCTCATAAAAAACAATATTTCATGGGTCAAGTTGTCTAAACAATGGGTGAGTTGTCTAACCAAGGTGTTAAGTTGCCTAAACATGGCTTGCCTGAAACATAAAACTGAAAGTAACACAAGATGTGAAACACTAATGGCAACAAAAAACTATAAACAAGGTCCAAAATTTTGATTTGAAAAGAGGTCTTGTCACAAGGATTGTTAATATGAAATATGACAGCCTATCATTCACCCAGTTTTAAATTTGGTCCAAATTCCAAATTTAAGGTCACAAGGTCAAAAACTTTAGCACAAAAAGTAACTTGACTTGTAACCCATTGATATAAATGCAGGTGTATAAATTTTCAAATCAATAGTTGCAGACACATTGCCAAAAAAGTCATGAAAACTGTTAATGCACAGATGTATAGACAGGCTGAGGCCTGAGGCCAGATAAAATAATGTGTGGTTCTGGTTACACTCCCTTGAAAAATATGGTAGGTAGGTAGGTATTTTATTTCATTTTTTTAAAATTTACTTTTTTAATGATAGATTTTAGATGGAAACACAATTTTCTTTTACTTTCACTTCTTTTCATTTACCATTTATATATATACCTATCAAAATTGGTAGGGATCACCCTAGTTTTGACAATTCTTATATATTTATTTCAAATAAAAAAATAAATACAGGGGGAAAAAATCAGTGCAATTGTCAAAATTATGTTTTTTGAACATGAAAGTAGGAATGATATTTCAACTAGAGTACTGTTTTCAAGCCCTTCCAAGTTTTTAAATCTATTCAACATTTCAAAAATAAGGAGGGTAATCGCTTATTATATTCAAGCAACCTGAGATTTGCACTATTGTTTATGTAAGCACTCTTTAGTTTACTTCTAAATCACTTTCTGTCTAATGTTAGATGACTTGTAATAAGTGTTTACAGTTTAGCATTTTAGTGGTATCTATATATTGGCTGAAGGAAAACAGGTCAAAAACCTATATATATATATATATATATATATATATATATATATATTGTGGTATATACTATACAATCTTGAAAAAAGGTGTGCATTATATTCGGCAAAATACGGTATCTGATTTTGGAAATGGTCAAAAAATGTTTAGGGTTGGGGGTAAAAACTAGGGACGGTCGGGTAACCGGAACCACACATATTCTTTAATTTGGCCTGTTCACTGTAGGGCTCTTGACTATAGGCAGGGTTTTAATTAAAACAAATATCTTATATACTCTTAAGTTTAATATTTTTTTTATTTGTCTGCAGAGATATTTATACAAGACTACATATACATATGGTATATGCTACATCTATAATGTGAACTTGTTGTCTTACATAAAACAAAATTTTATTTATCGAAATCACAGGAAATTTTCTAAGTGATTAGAAGCATTTCACATTACCTAAACCTGCATTTATTATTAAGTGTGTAATAAACATGATACAATGTAAATAACAGAATAATTAATAAAATCTTACTTCTTTCTGATTTTCAATTCATTAATCACAGATCTCACAAATATCTCCATAGACTCATACATAAATATTTAATGACATTTGATTTTATTTAAAATTATCTTGATTCCAATATGCACTGCTAAATAAATTTTCTGTTTATAGAACCAAAAAAAACCTAGTAGTTAAACTACAGTTACATTAATATTAATGCACACCCCCTCCCTTCAATCAATTCTATTATCGTTTTCTTTAAAAGTTAAAAAAAATGTCTAAAAACTACAATATAAATTGCTCTTACATTCTCCAGAAAAATCCTGGACCTGAATTTTACTTTATTTGTTTGATTTAATTCAGTTTCCATCCATAATTCTATCAACTTATATGTTAGTTGTTAACCTAGAGGGTGTCACTTAAATTCCTATTAGATTTTATTCAGACATTTGTTTGCATCATACCTTTCAACTCTTTCTTTACATCTGTCTTAATATGGACACAATTTTTGTGTTTCTCAATGCATTGTCTTGTCTGCAAACACCAAACACATATATTTCATTATATTTCCTAAATATATTGTAACAGTATTTTAATCTAGAAAATTGTGCATTCAGCAAATTGATATCTTAAAAATTTCAAATAGAAAAATAGAAGTAAAATTTTATAGATTTCATCTATGAGTATTTATGCATAAGTGCATATTTCAATATCTGTTAGTGCAGGAAGATATAAAAACAATTTAACTTACCAGAATCAATGGAACATGTGTTGTCAGCTTGAGTAATGTGGCAGATATATCGACTTTGGAGTCACGGAGTCATCCCCCCCCCCCCCCCCCCCTTTCACATCTGAGTTAGATTTGTCATGTAATGGGTGACAACATGTTGTTCTTTATTCAAAATCAATGTCCATGATTGGCATAGGCATGATGATGTCTGTTAAGTCTAGATCATAGTTAATGCACACCAGCTGTGCAGTGCAGTGAACAAAGATTCTGGAATTCACACAATTTCGGATGGACATTTAAAAATCTCAATTGTGCTGAAGTATACTTCTTGCAATCCTGATGTAAATAAACACCCTCTTTCCTTGAAATTTTCACCAAGGCTATAAATTCATCTTCCATCACTTTCCACCAATTCCATGTTGTTGTCATCTGCCTTATGAATCATTTTTCCTTACCTTCTTCCCATGAGAGTTCCACAAAGGGAGATAATTTTTTGATAAAATTTCCGAATTTCATACCCCAAATAAATGACTTTCTATTTATTTGCAACCAAATTCCCGTTTAGTAGTGATAATTTATGCATAATTCTGTGTTTTAAACCACGAAACTATTTATTTTAAGCGTTTCTTGGGGTTTTATGACTCACTAAAAATAGCATTCAATTTGAAAGTTACATAATCTTACTAGTTCAAACACTATACGACTTAAATCTGGAGAATGAATTTTAAAGTTATGTTCACCAATTCAAAGGTACCGTTCAAATAGACTATGCGGAACTGAAATTATATGTGATTATTCTGCTTTTGATATTCTAATGACTAGCTGAAAATACACCATTTTTGCGTGAAATTGATGTGTATATTGTGCTAAAAATAGAACGGCCCATTAGGTGTTAGTTCGGGAGGTACTCATCGATTTTGCCACAAAATATGATATAACTAGTAAAATACTTCTGAACTATCATAAAAAGGTATGAAAATTTGACAACACCTTCCATAATATTTTTTTGGTTTTGCATGGTTCTATCGTAGACAGCCTCTTAATCATATCAGATCTTTGTTAATTACAATCATACATTAATTATAACTGTATCTTTGTTAATTACAATCATACAGTAAGTATAATTGTATTTTTGTTAATTATGGTAATTATAATTGTACATTGCAGAGTGACCCTGGCACCACAGACACAGAACGTGACGTAAGTGATTAATATCCTTCTAACGAGTTAATATCCACCTAACGAGTTATTATCCACCTAATGAGTTAATATCCACCCAATGAGTTATTATCCTCCTAACAAGTTAATATCCACCTACCGAGTTAATATCCACCTAACGAGTTATAATCCACCTTATGAGTTATTATCTAACTAACAAGTTATCACCTAACGAGTTATTATCCACCTAAAATTTTATTATCCACCTAACGAGTTAATATCCACCTGACGAGTTAATATCCACCTAACGAGTTATTATCCACCTAACGAGTTAATATCCACATAACGAGTTAATATCCACATAACAAGCTATTATCCACCTAATGAGTTAATATCCACCTAACGAGTTAATATCCACCTAACGAGTTAATATCCACCTAACGAGTTAATATCCACCTAACGAGTTAATATCCACCTAACGAGCTATTATCCACCTAATGAGTTAATATCCACCTAACGAGTTGATGAATTTTGTAGTGTGATCAGGGGTATTAATTTTGGAATGTGAAGTCCGGGGCTTATTATTGTTTTACTTTTGAGTGTGGTCAGATTTTGTTTTAGGACACTCGGACCTTGTTGAAGACACGGTCAGCGCTCTACACAGCATACTCCAGGATAGAGGAGCTGGAGGAAAGCCTGACCGGGAAACAGCTGGCTCTGGACAAGGTCATCTCAGAAAATGACCAGTTACAGCGAAAACTACAGGAGTCTAAGGTGAAACAAACAGTCTACAGAGCATTGCTTTCATATCTCTATAACAGCCTACAGAGCATTGCTTTCATATCTCTATAAAACAAACAGTCTACAGAGCATTGCTTTCATATCTCTATATAACAGTCTACAGAGCATTGCTTTCATATCTCTATATAACAAACAGTCTACAGAACATTGCTTTCATATCTCTATAAAACAAACAGTCTACAGAGCATTGCTTTCATATCTCTATAAAACAGCTTACAGGGCATTGCTTTCATATCTCTATAAAACAGTCTACAGGGCATTGCTTTCATATCTCTATAAAACAAAGAGCCTACAGAGCATTGCTTTCATATCTATATAAAACAAAGAGCCTACAGAGCATTGCTTTCATGTCTCTATAAAACACACAGCCTACAGAGCATTGCTTTCATATCCCTATAAAACAAACAGTCTACAGGGCATTGTTTTCATATCTATATAAAACAAACAGTCTACAGAGCATTGCTTTCATATCTCTATATAACAAACAGTCTACAGAGCATTGCTTTCATATCTCTATAAAACAGACTACAGGGCATTGCTTTCATATCTCTATAAAACAGTCTACAGGGCATTGCTTTCATATCTCTATAAAACAAAGAGCCTACAGAGCATTGCTTTCATATCTATATAAAACAAAGAGCCTGCAGAGCATTGCTTTCATGTCTCTATAAAACAAACAGCCTACAGAGCATTGCTTTCATATCTCTATAAAACAAACAGTCTACAGGGCATTGCTTTCATATCTCTATAAAACAAAGAGCCTACAGAGCATTGCTTTCATGTCTCTATAAAACAAACAGCCTACAGGGCATTGCTTTCATATCTCTATAAAACAGTCTACAGAGAATTGCTTTCATATCCCTATAAAACAAACAGCCTAGAGAGTAGTGGTGTTCCAATCATCGATTATAATCGAAAATCAGTCGATTGTTGGCAAATTCTAAGTGCTCGATTATGAAAATTTTATTCCAATTAATCGGATTTTAGCTCACCTGAGCTGAAAGCTCAAGTGAGCTTTTCTGATCACCCGTATTCCGGCCTCTGTCCGTCCGTCTGTCCGTCTGTAAACTTTTCACATTTTCAACTTCTTCTCAACAACCACTGGGCCAATTTCAAGCAACGTTGGCACAAAACATCCTTAGGTAAAGGGAATTCTAAATTGTTAAAATAAAGGGCCAGGCCACCTTCCAAGGGGAGATAATCAAGAAAAGGTAAAAATACGGTAGGGTCATTAAAAAATCTTCTTCTCAAGAACCACTGGGCCAGAAAAGATGAAATTTATACATAACCTTTATTAGGTAGTGCAGATTGTAAATTGTTTAAATCATGGCCCCCGGGGGTCAGATGGGGCCACAATAGGGGATCAAAGTTTTACATACAAATGTATAGGGAAAATCTTTAAAAATCTTCTTCTCAAGAACCACTGAGCCAGAAAAGCTGAGATTTATATGAAAGCTTCCTTATATAATGCAGATTCTAAATTGTTAAAATCATGGCCCTGGGGGTCGGATGGGGCCACAATAGGGGATCAAAGTTTTACATACAAATATATAAGGAAAATCTTTAAAAATCTTCTTCTCAAGAACCACTGAGCCAGAAAAGCTGAGATTTATATGAAAGCTTCCTTATATAATGCAGATTCTAAATTGTTAAAATCATGGCCCTGGGGGTCGGATGGGGCCACAATAGGGGATCAAAGTTTTAGATACAAATATATAGGGAAAATCTTTAAAAATCTTCTTCTCAAGAACCACTGAGGCAGAAAAGCTGAGATTTATATGAAAGCTTCCTTATATAATGCAGATTCTAAATTGTTAAAATCATGGCCCCCGGGGGTCGGATGGGGCCACAATAGGGGATCAAAGTTTTACATACAAATGTATAGGGAAAATCTTGATCTTCTTCTCAAGAACCACTGAGCCAGAAAAGCTGAGATTTATATGAAAGCTTCCTTATATAATGCAGATTCTAAATTGTTAAAATCATGGCCCCCGGGGGTCGGATGGGGCCACAATAGGGGATCAAAGTTTTACATACAAATATACAGTGAAACTTCTCCAAACCGGCCCCTCAGAAAACCGGTTCTCCCTGAATATCGGCCGATTTTCAAAGTCCCGGCAGAAACCTTAATATTTCCTTACAAAGAATGTCTCACAAAACCGGCCACCCCTGAAAACCAGACATCAGCCACTTTTTAAAGTACAATTGTTAACAAACATGTGTAATTTACCCTTATAATACTGGCCACTATTTGAAGACTAGAAAATTTTGGCCAGAGGGGTGATTAAGACTGGCCAGGTGTGAAAAATGACTGATCTACTGGCCAGGTGGGAAATTATGGACTGGAGGTGTGAAAAACACAAGTGGCCTCTATAAGTTCTTTAGTTTACCTGTGCTGTCCAAGGTGCTAATTGGTGCTTATCTAATCCAAGTGACCCTTTCAAATTTCAGTAGGAGATGTTATAAACAGATATGCACATATTGAATGACTACAATCAATACGCCATATTGTTGCACCATGGATATAAGCAGTAGTTAATAAACAACAAACCCATGACTGTTAATGATAATTTTCAATCGATAAATAATTTTTTGGAGGTTTCCATAGACTTAAAATTCCTAAGAAACATCACAATTAAAATTATATTTTTACTACTCTACTTTTCAAAAACGTCAAAACAAATTTGTTAACGATATAAGCAATGGACGTAAACAGAGTTTTTAAAGGTAAGAGGAATTCCAATAATAGGCCTCTGTGTTTTCTTTATGTATCCTGCTATAAATTTTAAGTTAAAATTAGATGATTGCAGCAAGACTATTTCTGGTAATAATTACCTGTAGGTACAAGCGGTCTAGTTTGATCTCCATCGATAATTGATCATAGATCCCCATATCAAAGTGAGCAGTACCTACTCTGTGTATTAATTGCAGCAATCAAATGGCTATGTGTTTGTTTTGTTTATTAAAACATAAGCCGAAATTCTACATAAATGCTGCTAGTCTACAGATTTCTATACATATATCAAATGCAGTTCTATTTAAACGGAATGTTTTCCATTATTTATGCATGTCAATGAAAAATGTTTATTCATGTTTGATTAGTTTTAGTGCTATAAATTGAAAATAAACATGTTAGTAAATTATTTTATTTTATTTCCAATAGAGAAATAATAGTCCTTGAACACCATATTATATGGTTTGTGGTATGTCAATGAAATATCTAATAAAAATTGAGCTGAAATGTCTCTAAATGCTAAATTCTCGGTATACCGGCCACCCCTCTAAACCGGCCATTTTTTTTCGGTCCGACAGCTGGCCGGTTTAGAGAAGTTTCACTGTATAAGGAAAATCTTTAAAAATCTTCTTCCCAGAACCACTGAGCCAGAAAAGCTGAGATTTATATGAAAGCTTCCTTATATAATGCAGATTCTAAATTGTTAAAATCATGGCCCCCGGGGGTCGGATGGGGCCACAATAGGGGATCAAAGTTTTACATACAAATATATAAAGAAAATCTTTAAAAATCTTCTTCTCAAGAACCACTGAGCCAGAAAAGCTGAGATTTATATGAAAGCTTCCTTATATAATGCAGATTCTAAATTGTTAAAATCATGGCCTCGGGGGTCGGATGGGGCCACAATAGGGGATCAAAGTTTTACATACAAATATATAGGGAAAATCTTTAAAAATCTTCTTCTCAAGAACCACTGAGCCAGAAAAGCTGAGATTTATATGAAAGCTTCCTTATATAATGCAGATTCTAAATTGTTAAAATCATGGCCCCCGGGGGTCGGATGGGGCCACAATAGGAGATCAAAGTTTTACATACAAATATATAAGGAAAATCTTTAAAAATTTTCTTCCCAGAACCACTGAGCCAGAAAAGCTGAGATTTATATGAAAGCTTCCTTATATAATGCAGATTCTAAATTGTTAAAATCATGGCCCCCGGGGGTCGGATGGGGCCACAATAGGAGATCAAAGTTTTACATACAAATATATAAGGAAAATCTTTAAAAATTTTCTTCCCAGAACCACTGAGCCAGAAAAGCTGAGATTTATATGAAAGCTTCCTTATATAATGCAGATTCTAAATTGTTAAAATCATGGCCCCCGGGGGTCGGATGGGGCCACAATAGGAGATCAAAGTTTTACATACAAATATATAAGGAAAATCTTTAAAAATCTTCTTCCCAGAACCACTGAGCCAGAAAAGCTGAGATTTATATGAAAGCTTCCTTATATAATGCAGATTCTAAATTGTTAAAATCATGGCCCCTGGGGGTCGGATGGGGCCACAATAGGGGATCAAAGTTTTACATACAAATATATAGGAAAAATCTTTAAAAATCTTCTTCTCAAGAACCACTGAGCCAGAAAAGCTGAGATTTATATGAAAGCTTTCTTTTCTGATACAGTGCAGATTCAGGTTTGTTAAAATCATGGCCCCCTGGGGTAGGATGGGGCCACAATAGGGGATCAAAGTTTTAGATACAAATATATAGGGAAAATCTTTAAAAATCTTCTTCTCAAGAACCATTGGGCCAAAGAAGTTCACATTTACATGAAAGCTTTCTGACATAGTGTAGATTCAAGTTTGCAAAAACCATGGCCTCCAGGGGTAGGTTTGGGGCCATAATAGGGACTACGGTTTTACATGCAAATAGATATGGAAAATCTTCTGATATGGAGCAAGGTGACTCAGGTGAGCGATGTGGCCCATGGTAACCTAAAAGTTTTGTTTATCGTAAT
Source organism: Ostrea edulis (assembly GCF_947568905.1). Lineage (NCBI taxonomy): Eukaryota > Metazoa > Mollusca > Bivalvia > Ostreida > Ostreidae > Ostrea > Ostrea edulis. The sequence goes on along the minus strand of NC_079173.1, from coordinate 48,975,899 downwards.
GGCGGCGCACTCGAAAGCGAAAGTACCCATACACGGGGAATAAAGCATGTTCGCTTGGCCAGATACTGAGATAGACGTACTTTGATTCAGGCATATAAACGAAGGACTGTTATCAAAGAGAATCTTGATACTAGCAAAGCCATGTGGGAATTACGCAGATAAAAACCGCTTTCAAAGGCCATTGTTACTTTGCACGTGCGTATCGTGTTTTCAGTTGGTGGCAATAGATCTGTTTTATTTTTGTTTTTAATAAAATGAATTTCTTTTCTTATTTTGCTTTGCTGAACATTAATAATATTTTAATTAAGCCGGATCATCGTCAGTTGATGACATGTAACTTTGATATACGGGGATATAACTGAAGCAACGATATCCGTTTTTGGCGACTTTTATATATATGTAATTAAAAGAATTACAAATACACACAGAAAATATTCACTTACACTCTCAGCCATAGAACAACAAATATAAACGTAGAAAATAATTTATTTACACTTTTTCAGTAGTTAAATTACTTCTATTAGTATAGAATATCTTTATGTCCGATTATCATCGATAATTAGTTAGTTACAATAAACCAATCATCGATTATGAAATTCTCACCGATTCCCATCACTACTAGAGAGCATTGTTTTCATATCTCTATAATCACGTCAGTTTTGCAACGGTTGAATGAGTAATCACGTCAGTTTTGTTACGGTTGAGCGAGTATTCAGGTTGTCACTTTTGTTACAGTTGACTGACATGGATTCTGCCTTGAGGAAGAGAGAGGACCTGATAGTCCAGTTGTCTTCTGCTCTACAGACCGTGACCAGCCAACCACCGAGTGATGTCATAGCTGTGGAATTGACACAGGAAGTGCAGAATCTGAAGGCTCAACTTGTAAATGTATGTTGTAGAAATTTAATTTTCTGAATTCTGCGATTCATGTAGACTATCACTTCTAAACGTACATCATAGAAATTTAATTTTTAAATGACTTGTGTGGATCAGTCTGTAGTGTGGATCACTGTGTAGTGTGTATCATTGTGTAGTGTAGTGTGGATCACTGTGTAGTGTGGGTCACTGTGTAGTGTGTATCACTGTGTAGTGTAGTGTGGATGACTGTGTAGTGTAGTGTGGATCACTATGTAGTGTGGATCACTGTGTAGTGTGGATCACTGTGTAGTGTGGATCACTGTGTAGTGTGGATCACTGTGTAGTGTGGATCACTGTGTAGTGTGGGTCACTTTGTAGTGTGGATCACTGTGTAGTGTAGTGTGGATCACTGTGTAGTGTAGTATGGATCATTGTGTAGTGTGGGTCACTGTGTAGTGTGGATCACTGTGTAGTGTGGATCACTGTGTAGTGTGGGTCACTGTGTAGTGTGTATCACTGTGTAGTGTAGTGTGGATGACTGTGTAGTGTAGTGTGGATCACTGTGTAGTGTGGATCACTGTGTAATGTGGATCACTGTGTAGTGTGGGTCACTTTGTAGTGTGGATCACTGTGTAGTGTAGTGTGGATCACTGTGTAGTGTAGTGTGGATCATTGTGTAGTGTGGGTCACTGTGTAGTGTGGATCACTGTGTAGTGTGGATCACTGTGTAGTGTAGTGTGGATCATTGTGTAGTGTGGGTCACTGTGTAGTGTGGATCACTGTGTAGTGTGGATCACTGTGTAGTGTGAGTCACTGTGTAGTGTAGTGTGGATCACTGTGTAGTATGGGTCACTGTGTAGTGTGGATCACTGTGTAGTGTGGATCACTGTGTAGTGTGGGTCACTGTGTAGTGTAGTGTGGATCACTGTGTAGTGTGGATCATTGTGTAGTGTGGATCACTGTGTAGTGTGGGTCACTGTGTAGTGTAGTGTGGATCACTGTGTAGTGTGGATCACTGTGTAGTGTGGATCACTGTGTAGTGTGGATCACTGTGTTGTGTGGATCCCTGTGTAGTGTGGGTCACTGTGTAGTGTGGATCACTGTAGTGTGGATTACTGTGTAGTGTGGGTCACTGTGTAGTGTGGATTACTGTGTAGTGTGGGTCACTGTGCAGTGTGGATTACTGTGTAGTGTGGGTCACTGTGCAGTGCGGATCACTGTGTAGTGTGGGTCACTGTGTAGTGTGGATCAGTCTGTAGTGTGGATCAGTGTGTAGTGTGGATTACTGTGTAGTGTGGATCACTGTGTAGTGTGGATTACTGGGTAGTGTGGATCACTGTGTAGTGTGGGTCACTGTGTAGTGTGGATTACTGTGTAGTGTGGGTCACTGTGCAGTGCGGATCACTGTGTAGTGTGGGTCACTGTGTAGTGTGGATCAGTCTGTAGTGTGGATTACTGTGTAGTGTGGATCACGGTGTTGTGTGGATCACTGTGTAGTGTGGGTCACTGTGTAGTGTGGATCAGTGTGTAGTGTGGATTACTGTGTAGTGTGGATCACTGTGTAGTGTGGATCACTGTGTAGTGTGGATTACTGTGTAGTGTGGGTCACTGTGTAGTGTGGATCACTGTGTAGTGTGGGTCACTGTGCAGTGCGGATCACTGTGTAGTGTGGGTCACTGTGTAGTGTGGATCAGTGTGTAGTGTGGATCAGTGTGTAGTGTGGATCACTGTGTAGTGTGGATTACTGTGTAGTGTGGATCACTGTGTAGTGTGGATTACTGTGTAGTGTGGGTCACTGTGCAGTGCGGATCACTGTGTAGTGTGGGTCACTGTGTAGTGTGGATCAGTCTGTAGTGTGGATCAGTGTGTAGTGTGGATCACTGTGTAGTGTGGATCACTGTGTAGTGTGGGTCACTGTGCAGTGCGGATCACTGTGTAGTGTGGGTCACTGTGTAGTGTGGATCAGTCTGTAGTGTGGATCAGTGTGTAGTGTGGATTACTGTGTAGTGTGGATCACTGTGTATTGTGGATCACTGTGTAGTGTGGATTACTGTGTAGTGTGGATCACTGTGTAGTGTGGATCACTGTGTAGTGTGGATCACTGTGTAGTGTGGATTACTGTAGTGTGGATCACTGTGTAGTGTGGATCACTGTGTAGTGTGGATCACTGTGTAGTGTGGATTACTGTAGTGTGGATCAGTGTGTAGTGTGGGTCACTGTGTAGTGTGGATCACTGTATAGTGTGGATCACTGTGTAGTGTGGATCACTGTGTAGTGTGGATTACTGTAGTGTGGATCACTGTGTAGTGTGGGTCACTGTGTAGTGTGGATCACTGTGTAGTGTGGATCACTGTGTAGTGTGGATCAGTGTGTATTGTGGGTCACTGTGTAGTGTGGATCAGTGTGTAGTGTGGATCACTGTGTAGTGTAGTGTGTGTCACTGTGTAGTGTGGATTACTGTAGTGTGGATCACTGTGTAGTGTGGATCACTGTGTAGTGTAGTGTGGATGACTGTGTAGTGTGGATCACTGTGTAGTGTGGATCACTGTGTAGTGTGAGTCACTGTGTAGTGTGAATCACTGTGTAGTGTGGGTCACTGTGTAGTGTGGATCACTGTGTAGTGTGGATCACTGTGTAGTGTGGGTCACTGTGTAGTGTGGGTCACTGTGTAGTGTGGATTACTGTAGTGTGGATCACTGTGTAGTGTGGATCACTGTGTAGTGTGGATCACTGTGTAGTGTGAGTCACTGTGTAGTGTGGATCAGTGTGTAGTGTTCACTGTGTAGTGTAGTGTGGGTCACTGTGTAGTGTGGATTACTGTAGTGTGGATCAGTGTGTAGTGTGGATCACTGTGTAGTGTGGATCACTGTGTAGTGTAGTGTGGATGACTGTGTAGTGTGGATCACTGTGTAGTGTGGATCACTGTGTAGTGTGAGTCACTGTGTAGTGTGAATCACTGTGTAGTGTGGATCACTGTGTAGTGTGGATTACTGTGTAGTGTGGATCACTGTGTAGTGTGGATCACTGTGTAGTGTAGTGTGGATCACTGTGTAGTGTGGATCACTGTGTAGTGTGGATCACTGTGTAGTGTGGATTACTGTGTAGTGTGGATCACTGTGTAGTGTGAATTACTGTGTAGTGTGTATCACTGTGTAGTGTGGATTACTGTGTAGTGTGGATCACTGTGTAGTGTAGTGTGGATCACTGTGTAGTGTGGATCAGTGTGTAGTGTGGATGACTGTGTAGTGTAGTGTGGATGACTGTGTAGTGTAGTGTGGGTCACTGTGTTGTGTGGATTACTGTGTAGTGTGGGTCACTGTGTAGTGTGGATCACTGTGTAGTGTGGATCAGTATGTAGTGTGAGTCACTGTGTAGTGTGGATCACTGTGTAGTGTAGTGTGTTACTGTGTAGTGTGGATCACTGTGTAGTGTGGGTCACTGTAGTGTGGGTCACTGTGTAGTGTGGGTCACTTTGTAGTTTCGATCTTGGAGACTGAGATTAGTCGTGGGGTGTGATAATGACACGAGTCTGTAGAACGAGGTGTAGAGACACCCGAACGCGAAGACCGATGGAAAGATCAAATCTCTGATCAGGGTCGTCAGTAGGAATTTTTCAAGGCAAGTCCTGGACTCACGATTTACAAACAGCTTAAATCCCATGAAAATTTGATGAGTCCTTTGTAAATCAGATTTTTGAGAACAGTAAAATGAGGAGTAATTAGCCTATACTTTCCTCGGTTTCCTTTAGTTTTAAACAAATTGACATACATGGTAAAAACCCAGTACATAATTGTGATATGATTAAATCTAGTGATGAAATGATTGTCGCTGATGATCGATTGTCGGTCGTGTAGAGATCTATGATGCTACTAATCGATTACAAAATAAAAATCGCTGATATCGTTGACCAAAAAGAAATGTTCAGATGTTTTTTTACTGTATGCCAAACCCGATCAAAAACAAACAAAATGGTGGGAGATGTGAAGGACGATATTAACAACGCCATTTAAGTCAGATAAAGGAGTCGAACTCTGGTAAGGCCAATTCAACGTAGTTGATAGATTATCATCCCCACCCGCCCCTCAAAAATTGGCCCGCTGCGATTTCTGGAATATTTTCATGTCCGACTCCGGTATTTACACTTCTTGTTTACATTTCCGGTATAGCAATGTGAAAAACCACGTGAAGAAAATAGATCCATATGGTTTTCTTAAGTTCTTGCATTCTTATAGGTGTAAATCTTGAAGACGTTAGGTTTATTTCTGTTTGAAATTAAAGTTTAACCTGGAATTCATCTGACCAAATAGCATAAATTGATATCCACCTGGCATTAAATGATGCGGATCTGTTGAAAAAAAAATCGTTTGTCTTTAATATTTTTCTCAGAAAAAAATAAAAATAAAATCCTCCCACCCGCCCCATACTTTTTGCTGACCCTGGATGATAATCTACTAATTAAGTTGAATTGGCCAAACTTTCAGACATTGTGATTATAAATAAATTCCATTACTTGATATATTGAAATTCTGATTTATTTACCTGTGATTATAAATAAATTCCATTACTTGATATATTGAAATTCTGATTTATTTACCTGTGAACAAAAGGAACAAAGAAGAATTCAAATGTTTCCATATGTTAAATGATTGTGTTATAATCTATTTTGAGAAAAATCCCACTTAGATGACAATTCTGATTATAATCAATTGTTAATAGATTACATGTGTCCGATCCAATGATCGATTATGGTTTTTGGTCCGATTTCTAATTGAATGTAAGAATTCGCTATTTGGCCTCAGATTAACGACAATTTTTGATAATCGTCTCCTTAGCAATACACTCTCATGTTGACTACCCGACATCAAAATGACAACAAATTTATGTAGTTAGGACATGTTGGATTGATAAAAAATAATTGTGAATGAATGAAATTTCTTGTTTGCCAAATGAATGATCTATATATCGTAACAAACTACGCTACTTTCAATTCTGAAAAAACTGGCCACCAGAAGATGACGCAGTGGATTCAATATTTCGAAATATGAAGAGGAAAATAGAATTCAAAGATAAAAAATATCGTTCAGGATTCTCTGCAGTGTCACAACTTCCCACAGTACTAACTGTTCTCTGGGGATCTGGGTTAGAATGGGTCCTCAGACCCCTTGCTTGTCGTAAGTGGTGACTAAATGTGGTGGCCCTTCGAATGAGACCGCAAAAACTGAGGCCCTTGTCATAGCAAATGTGGCACGATAAAAGATCCTGCTCAAAGGGTGTAAGCATCGAGCATAGGGTTAAATTTTGCAGTCATTTACCGGCAGTGGTGACATCTCCATAAAAAACTCTTTAGGAAGACATTGAACGATTCACAGTCAACCAAATTAGATTCACAGTCAACCAAATTACTAACCAGTCCCAAAGCATCCCACTCGGTGTGCTGTCTTTTACACCATACTTCTTGTCCCCCTGTACATACTCTAAAGGTTGTTTGTTTTATAGGAGTTTCCCCTGGGAAGAATGAACACAATTGCGTGTTTAGCTTTCATGATCGAAAGTAGTCTCTTATCGCTTGTTGTAGCATTGTTTGGGCCTTTGTCATCGCTTGTTATAGTGTTGTTTGAGTCTTTGTCATCGCTTGTTGTAGTGTTGTTTGGGTCTTTGTCATCGCTTGTTGTAGTGTTGTTTGGGTCTTTGTCATCGCTTGTTGTAGTGTTGTTTGGGCCTTTGTCATCGCTTGTTGTAGTGTTGTTTGGTCCTTTGTCATCGCTTGTTGTAGTGTTGTTTGGGTCTTTCTCTCATCGCTTGTTATACCCCCCGCAAGTTGTGGGGGAGGGGGGGGGTATACTGAAATCGGGTTGTCCGTCTGTCTGTCCGTCCGTCCGTCTGTAGACGCAATGGTTTCCGGGCTCTAAAGCATTATCCTTTCCACCTACCGTCACTTGGGGTCAAAAGGTCAAAAGTCAATTGCACTGGACATCGAAGTAGCAATATGGTTTCCGGACTCTAAAGCGTTATCCTTTCCACCTACCGTCACCATATCATACATATGGACTACCCATGGGATGAAGATGTTCCCTATCGATTTTGGGGTCAAAAGGTCAAAGGTCAAGCGCACTGGACATCGAAGTAGCAATATGGTTTCCGGACTCTAAAGCGTTATCCTTTCCACCTACCATCACCATATCATACATATGGACTACCCATGGGATGAAGATGTTCCCTATCGATTTTGGGGTCAAAGGTCACGCGCACTGGACATCGAAGTAGCAATATGGTTTCCGGGCTCTAAAGCGTTATCCTTTCCACCTACCGTCACCATATCATACATATGGACTACCCATGGGATGAAGATGTTCCCTATCGATTTTGGGGTCAAAAGGTCAAAGGTCACGCGCACTGGATATCAAAGTAGCAATATGGTTCGGTTTGTCATGCCATTTGTTTTTTATCCTCAGAAAAGAGGTAGTTTATACCTATTACCAACACTCTTTGGGAGATTGGAGTAAGCGGGGGGTATTCTTAGTGAGCATTGCTCACAGTACCTTTTGTTGTAGCATTGTTTGGGCCTTTATTATCACTTGCTGTAGTGTTGTTTGGGCCTTTGTCATTGCTTGTTGTAGTGTTGTTTGATCCTTTCTGTCATCACGTGTTGTAGTGTTGTTTGGGCCTTTGTCATTGCTTGTTGTAGTGTTGTTTGGGCCTTTGTCATCGCTTGTTGTAGTGTTGTTTGGGTCTTTGTCATCACTTGTTGTAGTCTTGTTTGGGTCTTTGTCATTGCTTGTTGTAGTATTGTTTGGGTCTTTGTCATCGCTTGTTGTAGTGTTGTTTGGTTCTTTGTCATCGCTTGTTGTAGTGTTGTTTTGGTCTTTGTCATTGCTTGTTGTTGTGTTGTTTGGGGCTTTCTGTCATCACTTGTTGTAGTGTTGTTTGGTTCTTTGTCATCGCTTGTTGTAGTGTTGTTTGGGTCTTTGTCATCGCTTGTTGTAGTGTTGTTTGGGGCTTTCTGTCATCGCTTGTTGTAGTGTTGTTTGGGTCTTAGTCATCGCTTGTTGTAGTGTTGTTTATGCCTTTGTCATCGCTTGTTGTTGTGTTGTTTGGGGCTTTCTGTCATCGCTTGTTGTAGTGTTGTTTGGGTCTTTGTCATTGCTTGTTGTAGTGTTGTTTGGGTCTTTGTCATCGCTTGTTGTAGTGTTGTTTGGGCCTTTGTCATCGCTTGTTGTTGTGTTGTTTGGGGCTTTCTGTCATTGCTTGTTGTAGTGTTGTTTGGGGCTTTCTGTCATCGCTTGTTGTAGTGTTGTTTGGGTCTTTGTCATCGCTTGTTGTAGTGTTGTTTGGGTCTTTCTCTCATCGCTTGTTGTATTGTTGTTTGGGTCTTTGTCATCGCTTGTTGTAGTGTTGTTTGGGCCTTTATTATCACTTGTTGTAGTGTTGTTTGGGCCTTTGTCATCGCTTATTGTAGTGTTGTTTGGGCCTTTGTCATCGCTTGTTGTTGTGTTGTTTGGGTCTTTGTCATCACTTGTTGTAGTGTTGTTTGGGTCTTTCTCTCATCGCTTGTTATAGAGTTGTTTGGGGCTTTATTATCACTTGTTGTAGTGTTGTTTGGGCCTTTGTCATTGCTTGTTGTAGTGTTGTTTGATCCTTTCTGTCATCACGTGTTGTAGTGTTGTTTGGGCCTTTGTCATCGCTTGTTGTTGTGTTGTTTGGGCCTTTGTCATCGCTTGTTATAGTGTTGTTTGGGCCTTTGTCATTGCTTGTTGTAGTATTGTTTGGGTCTTTGTCAGCGCTTGTTGTAGTGTTGTTTGGGTCTTTGTCATCGCTTTTTGTAGTGTTGTTTGGGTCTTTGTCATTGCTTGTTGTAGTGTTGTTTGGGCCTTTCTGTTATCACTTGTTGTAACGTTGTTTGGACCTTTGTCATCGCTTGTTATTGTGTTGTTTGGGTCTTTGTCATCGCTTGTTGTAGCGTTGTTTGGGGCTTTCTGTCATCGCTTGTTGTAGTGTTGTTTGGGTCTTTGTCAGCGCTTGTTGTAGTGTTGTTTGGGTCTTTGTCATCGCTTGTTGTAGTGTTGTTTGGGTCTTTGTCATCGCTTGTTGTAGTGTTGTTTGGGTCTTTGTCAGCGCTTGTTGTAGTGTTGTTTGGGTCTTTGTCATCGCTTGTTGTAGTGTTGTTTGGGTCTTTGTCATCGCTTGTTGTAGTGTTGTTTGGGCCTTTGTCATCACGTGTTGTAGTGTTGTTTGGGTCTTTGTCATCGCTTGTTGTAGTGTTGTTTGGGTCTTTGTCATCACTTGTTGTAGTGTTGTTTGGGCCTTTGTCATCACGTGTTGTAGTGTTGTTTGGGTCTTTGTCATCGCTTGTTGTAGTGTTGTTTGGGCCTTTGTCATCGCTTGTTGTAGTATTGTTTGGGTCTTTGTCATCGCTTGTTGTAGCGTTGTTTGGGGCTTTCTGTCATCGCTTGTTGTAGTGTTGTTTGGGTCTTTGTCATCGCTTGTTGTAGTGTTGTTTGGGCCTTTGTCATCGCTTGTTATAGTGTTGTTTGGGCCTTTGTCATTGCTTGTTGTAGTATTGTTTGGGTCTTTGTCAGCGCTTGTTGTAGTGTTGTTTGGGTCTTTGTCATCGCTTGTTGTAGTGTTGTTTGGGTCTTTGTCATCGCTTGTTGTTGTGTTGTTTGGGTCTTTGTCATCGCTTGTTGTAGCGTTGTTTGGGGCTTTCTGTCATCGCTTGATGTAGTGTTGTTTGGGTCTTTGTCATCGCTTGTTGTAGTGTTGTTTGGGCCTTTGTCATTGCTTGTTGTAGTGTTGTTTGGGTCTTTGTCATTGCTTGTTGTAGTGTTGTTTGGGCGATTGTCATCGCTTGTTGTAATGTTGTTTGGGTCTTTGTCATCGCTTGTTGTAGTGTTGTTTGGGTCTTTGTCATCGCTTGTTGTAGTGTTGTTTGGGTCTTTGTCATCGCTTGTTGTAGTGTTGTTTGGGTCTTTGTCATCGCTTGTTGTAGTGTTGTTTGGGTCTTTGTCATCGCTTGTTGTTGTGTTGTTTGGGTCTTTGTCATCGCTTTTTGTTGCATTGTTTGGGGCTTTCTGTCATCGCTTGATGTAGTGTTGTTTGGGTCTTTGTCATCGCTTGTTGTAGTGTTGTTTGGGCCTTTGTCATCGCTTGTTGTAGTGTTGTTTGGGCCTTTCTGTTATCACTTGTTGTAGTGTTGTTTAGGTCTTTGTCATCGCTTGTTGTAGAGTTGTTTGGGTCTTTGTCATCGCTTGTTGTAGTGTTGTTTGGGTCTTTGTCATCGCTTGTTGTTGTGTTGTTTGGGGCTTTCTGTCATCGCTTGTTGTAGTGTTGTTTGGGTCTTTGTCATCGCTTGTTGTAATGTTGTTTGGGTCTTTGTCATCGCTTGTTGTAGTGTTGTTTATGCCTTTGTCATCGCTTGTTGTTGTGTTGTTTGGGGCTTTCTGTCATCGCTTGTTGTAGTGTTGTTTGGGGCTTTCTGTCATCGCTTCTTGTAGTGTTGTTTGGGCCTTTATTATCACTTGTTGTAGCGTTGTTTGGGTCTTTGTCATCGCTTGTTGTTGTGTTGTTTGGGCCTTTGTCATTGCTTGTTGTAGTGTTGTTTGGGCCTTTGTCATTGCTTGTTGTAGTGTTGTTTGGGTCTTTGTCATCGCTTTTTGTAGTGTTGTTTGGGTCTTTGTCATTGCTTGTTGTAGTGTTGTTTGGGCCTTTCTGTTATCACTTGTTGTAACGTTGTTTGGACCTTTGTCATCACTTGTTGTAGTGTTGTTTGGGTCTTTGTCATCGCTTGTTGTAGTGTTGTTTGGGTCTTTGTCATCGCTTGTTGTAGTGTTGTTTGGATCTTTGTCATCGCTTGTTGTTGTGTTGTTTGGGGCTTTCTGTCATCACTTGTTGTAGTGTTGTTTGGGTCTTTGTCATCATGTGTTGTAGTGTTGTTTGGGCCTTTCATTTTCGTTCCATTACAATTTTCTTGGTGGGTTATTCCTTTTCATCTGATCACCGTATTTAATTTTTTTGTACCCATTTGCAGAAACTTTTCACTTGTTTTCTCTTTCAGGCTGGCAAGCTGCTGGAGGCTCAATCTGAGAAATACAAGTCGACTACGCAAACATTGCAGGAGGCCAAGGCTGAGATCGCAGTACTTCAGAGAAATCTCAAAGAAAGGGACAGTGATCGCAAGGTCACAGGCTCACCAGGAGCCAATCAAGAATCTCCCTTACAACAATCATCGACTGTCAGTGACGAGATAATTTCACAATTACAGCAGGAACTTCAGGAAGCCAAGGCAAATGTATCATCCTTAGAGGCAAAGAGCAGGGAACCAGGCACAGGAAGTGAGGAGGGGACCAATCAAATTCAGATTCAGCTGGATGCTTTACAGGAAGTGCTTGAGCGTAAGGACAATGAAATTGTGGAATTGCAATCCTGCGTGTCGCGTAGTGAGAGTGATTGTGATAAACTAAGACTCTGTGTAAAACAATTAGAAACCAGGCTAACTGAAGCAGACGATGTCAAGGAAAAAAATGAAGCATTGAAAACTGATGTCGAAAATGTGAATGAAATGAATCTGAAAGAGATTGAGAGATTAAGAAAAAATAATGCAGCATTGGAGGAGAGTGTGAAAACTTTGAATGAGAACACAAAAGAATTTGATCTTCTGAAAACTGAAAATCAGAAACTGACACTGAAAGTTAGTGACCTAGAAGAAAATATGAAAGAGACTGAGGAATTGAAAGTGAAAGTTGAAATTCTGGAAGAGAAAGTGAAACTAACAGAAGAAATGTCAGCTGGTGAGAGTGGGGAGTTAGATCTTCTGAAGGCAGATTACGAACTTTTAACCGACACGCTAAATTTGAAAAATGAGAGAATTCGTGAATTGGAGGTGGAGGTGGTGGAAGGGAAACATGAAATTGAGATTGACCTCCTGCGTGGAGACAACGAGAGGCTGTCAGAGGAAGTAGAAAATCTGGAAGAAAAGCTGGAGATTTGTGAGAAAAATATCGCAGAGAAAGGGAGACGTTTGGAATCCTTTAGTATGAAGAGAGACGAACTCCTTAACAGCCTCGGTGAAAAAGATACGAAAATTTTTATGTTTGAGACCAGCATTGCTGAGCTTCAGCGTGAAAAAGAACAGCAGGCTTTGGAGTTGGACCAGTTGAATGAAGATTTGGAAAATGCGTTGTCGAAATGTAAACGCACTGATGATCTTGAAGTTCAGTTAGAAACGCTGGTGTCTCAGTTAAATGGATTGCAACAGGAATGTCAGTGTTACAGAATTCAGAATGATGAACTGAAAAACCGAATTAATGTGCAACAGGATTTATATCTCAGGCAACAGTACCAGATCGAAGTGGCAGGGAGTGAAAAAGAACAGCTGCAGAAGGAGAATCTCAAGCTGGGGAGTGAGAGGGAAGAGCTAGTGCAAGAGATACAGAGATTGAAGTCTGCCAGAACGGAAAAATCGGCAGAAAATGATGAAATGGAAAAAACAGCTATGCAGGAACCGGTGTCGAACGTGAAGAACCTCGAATCGGAGATCCATTGTCTGAAAGAAGAGAACTTATCCTTCAAGGTCAAAGTTCAGTCTTTGGAGGAACAGATTCTTGGTCTGCAGAAGGATCTGGAAAATTCCCAGGAGGAGAAGTCATTAGAAATTGATAAGATTCAAGACATGTATAAACAGGAACTACTGGACAAAGATGATGTGATCAAAACATTACAGAATGAAAATGACATCTACAAAGAAAAGCTTGGCAAGCTGAGCACGCCACCAGAAGAATGGGAAACTGGAAACGACGGCGACGAGTCTATCACAGAATTCATGATGGAGTGTGTGGTGGAAGACCTCCTGTGTCAAAGTGAGGTCATGGCTGAAAAAGAGGCTGAAAGTCTGAAAGCATTTACAGCTGAAGATGATAGAAAGAGAAATGAACATGTCAGAGATGAGATTGTTCAGGAGGAGTTCATTTCAGCTAGCCCTGTGAATGTTTCTTTGTCCAGCGTGGGGACTGGTGAATCCGATGAAGTGGACCATCAAGATGGTACTGCATCAAAACAACATATCGCATGCAACATTTCGGAATATGAAGAGGATATTCCCAAACTCAGTGAAACTACTCACACAGATGAGGCTCAGTCTCATCAATCTGTGTTATTGGAAATTGAATCCATTGGAGAACAAAATTCTCAAGAGGAATGTGACGTTAGATCTGTGTTGAATTTAGACTCTGATGTTTCTTTGGATTCTGCAAACTTCCTGAAAATTTTGAGAACTTTACAAAATCAAAAATGTCTCCTCGTTGAAAAATTGGAACAGACGGAAGCTGAAAGGGACAAACTTCTACAACGAATTCAGCCAACCGGGGACATTTCTGAGGACAGTCTTGATTTGAATGACTCTATTGACGAGGATAATTTCGAAGAATCTCATGCAGAATCTGGGAGTAAAGAAATTCAAGGATTTACTGATATAAAGGAAGTGGAAGACATGTTATATGTGGAAACTGAGATGACGGATTTTGATCCGAATCAAAGAGACATAACTTTATTACCAGACAGTGTGAAATCCACAGCTACTGTAGTGAAATCCGCAGCTACCGTAGAAAGACATTCAAACCAGGGGACAGTCCAAAATCTTGACCCAGCAGACGGCGAAAAATTGGCAGCAGACGGAGAAAAATCGGCAGCAGGCGACATTCAACTGGCAACTGAAGACATTAAGGTGAGCCCGTGCATGCTTTCATCCAGTGGTGCAGCTTCTTCTGTTCTTGTTGATGAATTAACTAATTCTGTTCCTTCTGTTGAGAATGTTTCTGTTCACACTAAGCCTGTTGTTTCTGTTGAGACCGCTAGTGATGAGGTGTATAAAAATTTCACAACTGATGGTGAGACGGAAGATTTAACTGTGAATGTACAAGGCTGTAATGATCCGGAAACTCTGAAAGATCCAAAGACAGATGATTTAAGTGTGAAGTTGGAGGGGGAATTATCAGTGTTAGTTTTGGCGAATGAAACGCTCCAGAAAAACTTAGAATTAGTGATGGAGGAGTTAGATGGGAAGAGTCGTGAGTGTGATGACATTCAGAGTAAATTTAAGCATGTATCAAATCAATTCGATGTGTTCAAAGCAAGTTTTTCTGATGTGACAATTAAGAATGAGAACTTAGAATATGATAATGAAGAACTAAATGAAAAGTTACAAAATTTACAGAAAGAATTAACGGATGTAAAACATGACTATTTGAATTTACAAGATCATTATGATATGGTAGGTGATGAAAACCACACATTGAGAAATGAACACGATCAGCTGACTCAGAAATACGAAGCTGTCGTCTCAGAAAATGTCAGCTTGTTGCAGAGTCTGTCAGATTCGGAAGTGAATGGATCGAAGGTCTTAAAAGAAAGCGAAGAAATTGTGAAAAAACTTAAAGATGCGGAAGTCGAGAATTCGCAACTGAATCAGGAGCTTAGTCAGTTAAAAGTGCAAAATTCGCTCCTAGAGGCAGAAATTGATGAACTTCATAAGAAATTAGATAAATTAAATTCCGACTGCGACAGCTTACTCGTAGAGAAAAGTGAGTTTACAGAAAATCACAGGAAACTTGTGAATGAAATGAAAATTATTGAGAAAGAGAAATTAGAGGGCTTGAAGAATTTTCAAAATCTGCAACAAAAATATCAAGAAGAGAAACAGAGACAGGAAGATTTAAGGACTGGTAAAATTGCAGAGTTGGAATCATGTATTGACGAACTCGGGGGCCAAAACAGAATATTAACGTTCAACAATCAAAATGCCGAAACAAAAATCGTCAAGCTAATGGAAAAAGCTGACGAAGACAGAAAAAGACAGGAAGAAGAGATTTTTAAGAAAAATGAGGAAATTCTGAAGATCAATGAAGAGCAGAGGAGTTTACAGTCATGTGTGAAAGACAAGGATTCGGAGCTTCATCAGATTAGAGGAATACTACAAGACACTGAAAAGAGAAATTGTCAACTTAATAAAGACCTAGAAAACTTAAAAATAAAAACCGAAGAATTAAAAAATCAAATTGTTCTTTTGGAAGAGAAGCTCAGATCCAGAGATAAGGATGTGGAAGCAGTTCAGAAACAATTCGAGGATTTAACAGGCGTGATGAAAAGTGTACGGAGTGAAAATGAGGAATTAAAGCGTGAACGTGTGGAGTTGGTGGAAAAGTGTGCAGTCGAACAGAAAGAGAGGGAAATAGCAGCAAGGGACTCTCAGAATCTCGTGGAAATTCTGAAAGAGAAGGAGAGTCTGTTGGAGGAGATGACATTGGACTGCGACACTGTGAGGAGAGAGGTGTGTGAACAAAAGGAAGAAATGAGAAAAATTTCAGAGGACAGGGTTTACTTGAAATCAGCATTGGAGGAACAGGTGCAAAAGAAAGAAATTGAAATGAGGAATTTGACAGCTCTTCATGAAAACAAATTGGAAATGGAATGTGGTTTGAAAAACTCTGAAATTGAGAGACTCACTTTGAAATTGAATGAAGCACAGTGTTATAGTGAGGAACAGAGAGAAAAATATGAGATGGAATTTTTGCAAAAGAAGGAAGAGATTCAAAGAATTCATAAAGATTTTAAAGAAAAGGCAGCGAGAGGAGAGCTTCACGTAGAAGAACTTCAACACACCATTTCTGAATTGGAAATAAAAATTGAAAATGTCAGATCTGAACACAAGGAGATGAAAACTACTGAAGACAGAGAAATATGTGATCTTGTTCAGAAAGTCAGGAACCAGGAAACTCAAAATAAGGCTCTGCAAGAGGAAGTTTCCTCACTGGAGGAAATTAATTCAGAAATGGTAAGAAAAGTAAAGGAACTTGATCAGGAATGTCAAAGGTTAAAAACGGAACTACGCAGAGAAGTGGAATCAAGGGTGAGAGAGAAGCACCTGCAGATCGAACAATTGAAGGGAGACATTGGGGAGTTGAGAGGTAGCATTGGTACCGACCAACCACAACAGGAGCTGGAAGAAACTTCCGTGTTAGCATCTCTGGGTAAACTGGAGACCGCTCTGTCCAAAATCACAGCGAACATGACAGTACCAACTGAGCTGTCGGAACGAGAACTGGTGGTGAGTGAAGTACCGTTGGAGGAACATACCACTGGGGACACCTGCAGACAGACAGTTGACAAGGAGGATGGGTGTGAACAAACAGGAGTGTCTGTAGTGGTTGAGAATCTTGAATTGAAGAAGACTGTGGAGACTTTGAAAGTCAAAGTTCAAGAACTAGAAAAAGACAAAAATTATTTCAGATCTTGCCTCAAGGTGGCTGTTAAAGGTACTAGTAAAGAAGAGGAGGAGAATTTGGAAGCAGTGATGGAAGAAAATAGTCATCTGATGGAGGAAAATCAAGCATTAACTGAAGAATTACAGAAACTGAGGAATGGAGCAGAAACACTGGACAAGGATAAAACTGGTACAAAAGATAAACTTCAGGAGAAAGTAAATGTTTTGTCCTCGGAAAACTTCAAACTTCGACAATATTTCTCAGACCTACAGGAAGAGGTCAACAGAGGTCAGAATCAGATAGTACAGGTGACTTCATTGTTTCAGCAGTCTGTGTTGGCTAATGAGGGGTTAAAAAATGAAATTATGTCCTTGAAAGATGAACTGGAGTCGATTGCTGTGTCTCGAGAGAGTGTGGATGAGGCATTATTGAATGTGGAGCAGAAAATATCACTGAAAGAGAGGCAGTTGCATATTTCCACCCAGGAAAGTGGAGATGATAAAGAGAGTGTTGATACTTTGTCAAGTATGGAAAACAAAATATCCCAACCAGAGGAGGAGGATGAAAGTTCAGAGAACTGTAACACATTAGGTCAGAGTGGAGAAATTGATAAGCTGAGCGAGACTTTAGTGTCACTAACCATTTCTAACTCAGTGAATATCGTTTTAAAAGAAGAAACTGAAAAATTACACTGTCACTTGGTTGAGAAAGAAAAAGACTTAGAAGAGCTCTCGCGGAGATGCCAGGAAAGCGAGGATGAAAAAATTGTTGCACAAAAGAGAATTGAAATGTTGGAAGAAGAGCTGGAAAATGCCCAAAAGATTGCCTCTCTCTGTGAGATGAGTCAGAACGAACAGAAACATCATATACACGAACTGGAGGAGAATTTGAAGGTCATAGCTACCGAGAACCTGGAAATGAGAAACGAAAGAGAAACAATTATTCAAGAGGTCAAAGTTCACAGGGATATCACAACAGAAATGAGAGATTCGGTGGAAAGAAGCCGACATGATGTGTGCGATATTCGTAAAGAACAGTCAGAGTTTAAATTAAAGATGGACGAAATTATTGTGGAGAAAGACAGATTGTCCAGGGACCTGGCCAAAAGAGTTTCTGAGAATAAGGAACTGAGGTCAAAGGTTGCCGCCTTGTGTGACGAAAATGATCAGTTAAAACAATCTCTCGAAAAGTTTGAAGAAGTGAAAGCTGAGCGAGGCAAGCTGATTTCCATCCAGGAGAAGCTGTTGGAGGACTTAACTGAAATGGAGGGACGGTACGAGACAGTTCACAACCTGATGGAAGAGACGAAACAAGAGTGCAACAACGAAATGGAAAAACTACGTCAGCAGCTTGGGTCTGTAAATAGGGATGTGGGGAGTTTGAAATTATCGATTGATGTTCTTCAATCGGAACTCCAGTCTGCCCAGGAGCAAAAGGAGCACCTCATCACCAGTCTGGAAGAGAAGAATGACTTATTGGTGTTCACCGAAAAGGAGAGACAGAAGGAAGTAAACGATAAGTTTAACAAGGAACTGCAGAACCAGAGGAAGGCTGGTGGTGGATCCGACAGTGGTGTGTTTCAGAGACTGGACAGTGAAGAGCCCAGGGAATCAATAAATCAACAGAGCAAAAATGATCACAGCACTGGAAGGGATTTTGTCGTGGAGCAGGGGTTTGGCAGTGATTCGTACAACTTACACAATGAAACTATTGCAGAAGAGCAGAAGGGAATCCAAAATTTTGAGACTGAAGGCACTTTGTCCCCAAGTTATGCTAGGAATGACAGTGGAGGAGGTAATGGAGACGAACTGGAAACTGTTGCACAACAACAAAGAGGAAATGAAGAAGAGGTGTTGAGTGAAAGGTTTGTGGTGGAAGAGTTGGATGCAGCCATCACAGCTGTAGGTGTGGAGACTGAGAGAGCTGGGGAGCTGCAGACTCTGTCTGAAACAGGCCCTGAAGAACGCGGTGAAATGGAGACAGAAGACGCCAAGGAAGAAAGGGAAAAAATACGAGAAGAATTAAAAGAAGAGTATGAACAGAGAATTGAGGGAGTGAAGTATGAGATGGAAGAACGACTGGAAATGTCACTCAAAGAGAGGGAATTTGAACTTCTGGGAAAATTTGACATGGAGAAAAAAGAGTTGATTAAGCAGATGGAACATGCAGTTAGTCAGAAAATAAAGTCAGTTAAAGCGGAGAAGCATAAAGAGTTTGTGGAAGCCATGCAGAGAGTGAGAAAGGACCAGGGACGAAAACTTCGTGCAGAGGTTGAGAAACAAAAAACGAGGATACGGGAAAAGTTCCAGAAACCTCTCAAGGTGGGTACCTGTTATAGTAATGTTGTGTAGTAAATAGTTCTAGGCACTTCTAAAGGTGGGTACCTGTGTTGTGTAGTAAATAGTTCTAGGAACTTCTAAAGGAGGGCACCTGTGTTGTGTAGTAAATAGCTCTAGACAGTTTTAGAGGTGGGCACCTGTGTTGTGTAGTAAATAGTTTTAAGCACTTCTAAAGGTGGGTACCTGTGTTGTGTAGTAAATAGTTCTCGGTACTTCTAAAGGAGGGCACCTGTGTTGTGTAGTAAATAGCTCTAGACAGTTTTAGAGGTGGGCACCTGTGTTGTGTAGTAAATAGTTCTAGACACTTCTAAAGGTGGGTACCTGTGTTGTGTAGTAAATAGTTCTAGATACTTCTAAAGGTGAGTACCTGTGTTGTGTAGTAAATAGTTCTAGGCACTTCTAAAGATGGGTACCTGTGTTGTGTAGTAAATAGTTCTAGATACTTCTAAAGGTGAGTACCTGTGTGATGTAGTAAATAGTTCTAGGCACTTCTAAAGATGGGTACCTGTGTTGTGTAGTAAATAGTTCTAGACACTTCTAAAGGTGGGCACCTGTGTTGTGTAGTAAATAGTTCTAGGGACACCTAAAGGTAGGTACCTGTGTTGTGTAGTAAATAGTTCTAGACATTTCTAAAGGTGAGTACCTGTGTTGTGTAGTAAATAGTTCTAGGGACTTCTAAAGGAGGGCACCTGTGTTGTGTAGTAAATAGTTCGAGGGACTTCTAAAGGAGGGCACCTGTGTTGTGTAGTAAATAGTTGTAGGCACTTCTAAAGGTTGGTACCTGTGTTGTATAGTAAATAGTTCTAGACACTTCTGAAGGTAGGTACCTGTGATGTGTAGTAAAATAGTTCTAGACACTTCTAAAGGTTGGTACCTGTGTTGTGTAGTAAATAGTTCTAGGGACTTCTAAAGCTGGGTACCTGTGTTGTGTAGTAAATAGTTCTAGGGACTTCTAAAGGTGGGTACAGCTCTAGACACTTCTAAAGGTTGGTACCTGTGATGTGTAGTAAAATAGTTCTAGACAATTCTAAAGCTGGGCACCTGTGTTGTGTAGTAAATAGTTCCAGGCACTTTTAAAGGAGGGCACCTGTGTTGTGTAGTAAATAGTTCTAGGCACTTCTAAAGGAGGGCACCTGTGTTGTGTAATAAATAGTTCTAGACACTTCTAAAGGTTGGTACCTGTGTTGTGTAGTAAATAGTTCTAGACACTTCTAAAGGTGGGTACCTGTGTTGTGTAATAAATAGTTCTAGAAACTTATAAAGGTGGGAGAGGGACACCTGTCAGATCTACCTTTTCAGATCATTAAAGGGGCATAGACAGAATTTGGAACATTCAATTTTCAATCCCCCACCCCCTTTTATTAAGGTGGATTATAAAGATAAGAAATGTGTATGGAATGATAGCAAGCAGTCAAACTCCTCTGTGAAATTTGTTTTAAAACACATAACCAGTCGTTTCCCTACCATTCACTTCTCAGTTGCTTATCGTTCAGGTGGAAAAAGTAGAATGTTTCAGAGACTGTTAATGCATATAAAATCTGGTGAATAGCACAATGGGAGTTTGATATTGCTCCATGAGACATACTTATTCTCATCAGTGGAGTGAAGGGTGGGTGGGGGGGGGGGGGTGTTGTTGTTACACTGTTTATTCATTTTGATTCATTATTAATGGTAATTCAATGTAGGGGGGGGGGGGGGGGGGGCAGAAGACGGGAGGGGTAGAGTATTTTACGAAAAAAGTGGAAAGATTTGTAGCTGTATGTAAATTAGGAATAAATTCTGATTGGTGGAATATAAGCCAATGTAGCTGTATGTAGGTTAGGTATAAATTCTGATTGGTGGAATATAAGCCAATGTAGCTGTATGTAGGTTAGGAATAAATTTTGATTGGTGGAATATAAGCCAGTGTAGCTGTATGTAGGTTAGGAATAAATTTTGATTGGTGGAATATAAGCCAATGTAGCTGTATGTAGGTTAGGAATAAATTTTGATTGGTGGAATATAAGCCAATGTAGCTGTATGTAGGTTAGGAATAAATTTTGATTGGTGGAATATAAGCCAATGTAGCTGTATGTAGGTTAGGAATAAATTTTGATTGGTGGAATATAAGCCAATGTAGCTGTATGTAGGTTAGGAATAAATTTTGATTGGTGGAATATAAGCCAATGTAGCTGTATGTAGGTTAGGAATAAATTATGATTGGTGGAATATAAGTCAATAAATGCAGGTGAAGGGTATAAATACACATGGTAATGTACTGTATATTCACCTCTGTAATCTGAATGAAAATTGATCCATCATTAATGGTAAAAAAAATGAAATAGAATTCATTTGACTTAGGTAGATTAGATAAACAATTGTGATTAAAAGTAGAATTCATTTGATTAGGATAGATTTAGATAAAGGATTGTGATTAAAGGTAGAATTCATTTAATTAGGGTAGATTTAGATAAAGGATTGTGATTAGAAATAGAAATCATTTAATTAGGGTAGATTAGTGACTTTAATTACAGTGATTCTTTTTAACTTGCAGGAGATATGTGAAGAAAGAGACAGACTTCTGAGTGAAATTCGTCAACTGAAACGAGAGACACGTCAGACTCCGGCGGGGGACGATTCAGTCTTCACAGAACAGGACGAAATCCTCGTCCAGACACCTGCTTATCACTCCTCCATGTTTATATTTGAAGAAGTCGCGCTGCAGTCTTCTTTTGACCTTGATTTTGACCTTGACCCAGGTCAGGAGTGGCCTTGCAGGAAATCAGAGTGTCAAAAACTGCATCAAAGTTTCAAGGATTTGTTGGACCGGACGGAGACTTGCAGTTTCAGCGCTCCAGGAAGTGGTCGATCAGATGGGACAGGTGGAGGTGTATGTGTTGAACAAGGATTTAAACCTGAAGTTATTGAGACCATCGCTAGCTCAGGTACTGAGGGATTTTCAGACCAAACACTGAGCACCAGGCTGGACGGATTTCGAAGCGGAAAGTTTGAAGTGGTGAAGAAAAGAAGTATAACTCAACAAGGAATAGAAAGCTCCGGCTCGGGGAATGCTATTGAGGAATCTCAATGCGAGATTAAACAAGGCTTTCAACCGGAACTCGATGAAGAAATAAAAAGCTCGGGACTGGGGATTGCTAGAAAGGAATCTCAAAGCGAGATTAAACAAGGCTTTCAACCCGAACTTGATCAAGAAATAGAAAGCTCGGGCTTGGGGATTGGTAGAAAGGAATCTCAGAGTGAGATTATGCAAGGATTTCAACCAGAACTTGGTCAAGAAATAGAAAACAAGAGTTTGGTGAATCCTCGAGAAGAAGTTCAAAGTGAGATTAAACAAGGCTTTCAACCGGAATTTGGTCATGAACTGGAAGGAACATTTTTCTCTCAGTTCAATGATAATGGGGAAGTGGAGCAAGGTTTTAACCCGGAAGATGCTGAATATTTTAAAGATATACATGATGAAGATCTACAAGCCAGTAGATTGAGTCTAAATTTAGAACCAAGTTGGGTGGAAAGGAATGTTCACCGATCGTTCTCTGAGGAGCCACCGCAGTTTTCACCTGAAGTGAGAAAAGTAAACGTTTTCCCTTCATCTGCCCCAGTACATCATTTCCTGACAGAGACAAGTGAGGGGTTCATACCAACTAAAGTCCCACTGGAGCAAGACCCACCAATCAATCAAGACTTCGTGGAATGCGTAGCAGCAGAGCTGTCCGAAATCGACAGAGTGCAGCTGGAAAAACTCGTGAAAGCCAAGGAATCTGAGGTGCTTTTCTTAGAAAATAAAATAAAATTATTGATGGTTGAATTTTCGAAGGAGAAATCTGAACTGCTGGAGAAGTGTCAGACATTGAACACACAAATGGAAAATGAGATTCTGCTTCGTCAAGGACTTGAACAGGAGCTGAACAGCCTGGTGGAAGACATTTCTTCCGCTGGTCCGAAAATCCAAAGTAGACAGAAGTCATTTTCAACATCATCAGAATATGAAGAGGATGATGTTGATGGATTGGAAAAAAGGAAAGATGACTCCATTTCCATATCAGCCAATGAGCTCATGGAAAACAAGATCAAAGGATTAAACTTTTTGTATGAGAAAGAAAAGCAGCTCCGGGAAGCTGTTGAGTTGGAATGTAAAACCGAGAAGTTGTACAGGAAGGACTTGGAGCAGGAATTAAAATCTGCGAGAGAGGGGACAAAATCTCTGCTGAGTGCGAGTTTATCTGGGAGAAATAGTAACAAGAAACCTTTTACACAGAGACAGTTCTCGTATGAAGCGGAGGATGTGGGCCAGCGATCAGGAGATACCTGGATGGCACTGAAATTGTTTTCTAATCAGCATTACAAGGAGATGGAAAACAGGCTGAACCAGCTGGAATTTCAGAACACGTTCTTAACAGAGAAAATCCGGATTGTGGAGAGTTTGAACAATGGTGAGCGAAAAGCCCTGGTAGAAAAAATCAGAAAGCTGGAGAGTGAGTTGAGTGAACTTCGACAGGGTTCTGTGTTCCTGGTGGAAGAGGAAGAGGAGGTGGTTGTAGAGGGAGACATGGATGGGAGCTACAGTGTTCCACATTTCCTGGCGAGAGAAGGAGCACGGTTGACAATCGAAATGGACACAGAAAAAAGCCCACTAGTTGCTGATATGGATGAGCAGCATGTGGTTGATGAAGAAAAAGAAAAGGCGGGTGAAAAAATGGAAATGTCATCATCAGTTGATGTTAAGGATCAGTCAGTAGCTGAAGATACAGAGAAGATTGCTGACGATATTGCAGATGATCTGAAAGAAAGAAAACAGGCAAGTGAAACAGAAGGAGAAATGATAGGAAATGTTGGAAATCAGTCAAAGATGGAAGAGCTGGAGGCCAGCATCTGTAAGCTTACAGAAACATTATCAAGCTGTCAGGAAGAAATGGATGTACTCAGAAGAGACAATCTCTCACTACAGCTTGAAATGAAAGGGAAGGACGATTTTATAGAACATGTTGAAAGCAGGACGAAGGACCTGATCTCTCAATTGAATACTGAAGTAGAAGAGAATGAAAGAAATAAACAGAAAGTCCAAGAAATAAGTGATCAATGTGAAAGTAAAGAAAAAGACCTAAAAGAATTGATGGAAAAGGCTGGAGCACTCAGAGACAGTTTGGCTGAGGAGAGACTGGTGTGCGAGACCTTACAATCTGAAATCAAGGAACTACAAGAAAAGCTGTCAGCAGATGTTAACATGAAGGATGAAGACTGTCAAGTCGACTCAAGCATGTTTAATGATGATGGAGTGAGTGTTGAGATGAAGTTGGGACGAATGGATTGTGACAGAGATGCATGCAGCAGAGGTACTTCAGTGGACAATCAGACTCTGCATACAGCGACACAAACTAATGAGGACTTGGGTAGGGGTCAGAAAGAGAGCGAAATGAAGGATATGGGAACAGACCCTGGGACTGTAGAGGTCATAACATCTGATCAAGAAGCACAGACAATTCACGTCCAATTTATGTATGAGTATAAACAAACACAGACAGAAAGCGAAGAACATGATCACAATTTCGAAGTGTCGCTAGAGGAGATGGAGTCCCTAAAAGCTAGTCTTCAGGAAAAAGAAGTCTGTATTAAAAAACTGGAAGAGGAACTGGATCAAATTGATTCATCAGAGGTGGAGGGTTCACAAGATTTTCAGGATTACCGTATCAGGATGGAAAAAACTCTGAAGGAGAAAGAAACGTACATCCGGAAACTAGAGGAACATTTACTAGGCAGGCAGACTCCAGAAAGAAATCTGAAAGCACTTGGGCAGAAGCTGCATGTAGAGTCTCCACCACAAGTGGATAATGAAAGAGGAAATAAAGAGGGAGATGATGGCTCCACACCGAGGGGAAAAACAGAAAAGAGAGATCTGGTGGTCGATATGAGAGGGGATAAGATGGAAGTGAAGGGGAAAATAGATCCACTGCTCCCTTGGAGTTCTCCACTGGATGACGAATTGGAGCTGCCATCAAATTACAGTGGGAAGAGTATCTCCCCTCTGGAGATCTCCACCACAGTGACGGAGAATTTTCCAGAAAGCGCCGACCTACTTTCTCCATCTGGTTCCTCCGTCTATAGTGGAAGTGCAGTGTCCACTTTCAGCGGAGGCAGCTGGGATTGCAATGGAGATCGAGTAGTTTCAGGATTAGGCCCCAAGGAAGACGGACATAAAGCCTTAGAAAACAAACACTTTGAACTCATTGACGAGATTTCCGACCTGAGGAAGGATTTAAAGGAGACTAAATCTATTTATACTCAGGAAAACGCCCTTTTACAGGAGGCTCTTGAAAGAGAAAAATGGATGTCCAGCAATCTCAAATCGAAATTAGGAATGACTAACACAGTAG
Source organism: Ostrea edulis (assembly GCF_947568905.1). NCBI lineage: Eukaryota > Metazoa > Mollusca > Bivalvia > Ostreida > Ostreidae > Ostrea > Ostrea edulis. The sequence goes on along the minus strand of NC_079173.1, from coordinate 48,951,083 downwards.
TGAACTTTGACCTTTCTGCTGAACTTGTGTCGCTCAGGCAGAAGGTGTCCATGCTGCAGGAAACAAATAAGATGCTTCAAATGGAAAATGACAAATGGCTGAAGAGAGTACAGGAACAGGAAAGGATAGTGATAGAGTTGAGAGGTCAACTGGGGTCAACTGAAGGGTCAACGGAGAAAGATGAACTGTTCACCCAGCAGGTGGCATTGTTACAGCTTCAGAGGCAGGAACTGATTGAAAAATTAAAAGAACGAGATCTCGAAAATAACAAGTTGTCGGGTAGTCTTGGGGATCGGATGATTTTGGAAGAAAATCTTCGACGAGAGAAAGATCTGTTAAAAGTGAAATTGAGTGAAAGAGAAAGCATAGAAAATGAACTTCATGAAAAGAAAATGGAGCTGCAAAGACAGATTGGCTACCAAAGGAAACTGGAGGACATTATTTACCACAAGAATCTGATCGAAAAAGAATTGATGAGACAGAAGCGGCTGCTGGAGATAGACTTCTTAGAAATCGAAGCTAAACTTCAAGAAAAAGAAGAATTACTTGAAATTCAGCGGAACCAGTTACTCCGGGAATTGAAGATGAAAGATCAGATTCTGGCTCTCGGAAGCGATGACCTTTCTGAGGCGACCTCCACGAGGTCTGATGAGGTGTCGCGGGGACAGAGTCCCTCAGTGTCTGAGACATCCAGTAGGTCTGGACGTCACAGTATGGGTCAGAATTTCTTGAGGTCAGGGGAAAAGGAAGTTGGTCGAGTCCAGGTTATGTTAACAGACGCAGAGAAGGAACACATAAATGCCATCGAGTTTCTGAAAGGGAAACTGAAGGCGGGGTCAGGACAGAAGATCGGTAACGATAAATCAATGCTTCGATCTTGGCATCGGAACAGCAGTGGTTCGCTGAGGACAGGGTTAGAAAGGATGCTGTATGAAAGGAGTGTGTCTTCTACCGGTGTCGTGCCTTCACAACGATCAGAGTCCGTGGAAACTCTACAGAGACGTGATACCGATCCAGCACTACAGTCCCACCAGCAGTGCACTAGTGTTTCTCCCAGTAGTGATACCGATCCAGCACTACAGTCCCACCAGCAGTGGACTAGTGCTTCTCCCAGTAGTGATACCGATCCAGCACTACAGTCCCACCAGCAGTGGACTAGTGCTTCTCCCAGTAGTGACAAGCAAAATAAAACTCAGGGATCTGCATTAAGTAATGATAGTAAGCTCTCAGTTAAGTCTCAACAAGGAGACACATTACCATCACTAGATTCCCAACAGAAAAACAAGACTTTAGGGAGAACTAACAGCTTCTGATGTTTAGTCCTGTGTGAAGGCTTGTGTAAAATTGTATTGCCTGTATACTGTATAGCCATGTGATGAAATGTATAGACAGAAATATATGTGCCAAATTAACCATTGTAAAGTGGACTGAATCTTGTATAGATATTCATGCATATAGAAATCCACCTTGCCGTATACCTGGACTTATATTGACATAGTTTTGATTATTATGTGACAAGGAAATTTTTGTGTAGAGGAAAATTGGAGAACAAATGATGTATTTAACTGAGTAGATTTTGAGTTGTTCATATTTCTTTTTATTTTTGAAGTGAATCTTAAATATATTTCATAAATTTAAAAAGTCAATTGTCAAATGAAAAAAGATCATCCCTGAAATTTATTGTAAGCAACACACACAGGTTAACAGTTTGTAAACTAATCAACAGAGATTATTTGATTGACTGTAAATGAAAATTTCCTTGTCATTAATAACTTGTTCTTGCATTGTTTTTTTTTTTGTGTCTTGCTTTCTGTTTCATGCATGACTTATTTTTGGTGAAGGTCATGCATGGCTTATTTTGATGATTGTCTGCATGACTTATTTTTGGTAAAGGTCTGTGACGGTTTATTATTGTGATCTATCACACAGAAATCCAGATTATTATTTATACACGGGATTTCTACGTTCTTGGTATTGAGAAAACGTTGACATGTGGAAAATGGACAATTTTGTCTTGTGCAAGTTCTCTCCCTTTATTTCAAATTTAACCATAACAACTTGCTTTGAATCATGACATTTTTTAAAATTTATTTAAATGAAGATCTCTGTCTCATCATTTATCTAGCCAATGTATCATATTATGGACCCAATATATATCCAGAATTTTGTTTGTCAGCTGTAAAGGGAGATAACTTGAAAACTACAGAAAAGTTGTACATTGACTATCTGTGCATGGCATTCCCAGGTTAGTTTTGTATGCGTTTTTTATGTAATACAAGCGTGGAATTTTTGTCAGCTTATTGTTGCTATGTTAACAAAAGTCGGCATTTTATCTTCGCCACAATCCATTTCCTGTATGGGTGATTGCCGGCGTGTTTGTTCTTGTTCTATTTTTGTTCAACAAAAACATGTAGTTATATGTGTCATTTTTTGGGGGTGGGGTGGATCAAATATAGACCTCAAATTTGTACACATATTTTACTGATACAACCTAGGAGTTTGTTCCATATTATGTATATAGTGCGATATTCTGACCTGTATGTGTAAATATAAGTACTTTTGATGGTTCGTCTGAATTGAGTGTTCATATAGTGTTATGTATGAACACAAGAAATTTGTTTCTTCAGTGTTTACACACATTGTATGAAGACATGAGAAATATGCTTCTCCACTGTTCACACACAATGTATGAACACGTAAGAAATATGCTTCCAGTGTTCACACACATTGTATGAACACGTAAGAAATATGCTTCTCCACTGTTTACACACAATGTATGAACACGTAAGAAATATGCTTCTCCACTGTTCACACACAATGTATGAACACGTAAGAAATATGCTTCTCCAGTGTTCACACACAATGTATGAACACGTAAGAAATATGCTTCCAGTGTTTACACACAATGTATGAACACGTAAGAAATATGCTTCTCCACTGTTCACACACATTGTATGAACACGTAAGAAATATGCTTCTCCACTGTTTACACACAATGTATGAACACGTAAGAAATATGCTTCTCCAGTGTTCACACACAATGTATGAACACGTAAGAAATATGATTCGGTGTTCACAAGGTTGTACAGTGAAACCCAATGAAAATGTGAATTGAGAATGAAGTTAAGGGTCGGAATCCCCAGTGAACAGGTGTTGGATTAGGCGGTTTTCACTGAGATGATATAACCGTACGATCGTGTGATCTCCATGTCTGGTGTAATGTCATTGTGATATCAAATTCAATGGTGTATTTGTTGACTCTTCTGTACTGGGAGGTGAGAAGAGTATGCTAATGGTGCTGGTGAAGGTATGTGTATATTAAATGCTGGGACTATAGGACTTAATACTTGTGATTTATCCACAATATTTATCATACACAGTTAATGAAGGTATGCGTTTTTTAATGCAGGGTCCATAATATTTATAATCCATTTAATGAATATGATGTGTGTGTTTTCTGAAATGAAGGGATCATAATATCTATATTCCATTTGATGAATATAATGTGTGTGTTTTGAGATGTTTATACTTCATTTGATGAATGTGTGTGTTTTGAGATGTGCTATCTATAGATGCAGGGTTTATGGTGTTTAGATAGTTTATGATTCTGGTGAGATCTGGGTCTATATAGATCTTCCTTAATATGAATGATGCATGCAGTGTATATGGGTATATCTAAAGAAGAGCTAAGACAGTACAGGAGTGTATATGGGTATATCTAAACAAGAGCTAAGACAGTACAGCAGTGGATGTGAACTCGGGGACGTTTTACGCCAGCTTACTCCTAATGCACTTCACGAGAAGTGTGCTGGCATGATATCGAAGCATCACGGTTCATACCCTCGTGTATTTTTAAAAATAAGATCTATTTTCATATTAAGTTTAACTTTCGTTTCATATGGGATTCCTATAGCCATTCAAACAGATGCACGTACGCATCTCATTCACACCTGCATCGCATTCAGGCCACAAGGTAAAGGTCATTATCAAGAGACTTCAGGATTGCATTGTCCATGCACAGTAACTAAAGGATTTACTCAGGTCACAAGGTCAAGGTCATTGTGATATGATGTAGGTGATCGGTGAATGTGTTTCAGTGTACTGTACAAGAGAAGTTTTAACATACAGTATATATAAGATGGTGATATAGAGTGAAAAACTTACAGTATATATAAGATCGTGATTTAGAGTGAAACACAAGATTCAAGTCACATGTTTGACACAGGTAAGCTGACAGCTATGTGTTTTATCTGTGACATACAGGTGTGACAGTCTTTGTGATTCAATCTATGTATTTATCATATCATTTTTTGAGGGGGGGGGGGGGTCATCTGATACAGTTTTTATAAGATCTCGAACCTGTTTCCGTCCATTGATGACTGCATGGGGAATGTATGTTAATGCCTTTTGATCTTTGGTTTTGGTCATGTGATATGATCACATGATTATCATGTGGTGTGATGATTCTGTGTAATATGTATCAAACAAAATAAAAAATGAAAGTAATGAACTAAGCATTGTCTTCAAAAATCTTCTTTCAATTGATATTTCTTGACATCTGGTATGAAGATTGGTATACAGTCTTACAAAACAGAATTGTGAAGTCCACTCAGGTCCCTGTAATATTCATGGCCCCTGTAAAATTCATGGCCCCTAGGTCAGGATTTCATGCCCAAGTGTGGAGCTATATGGATGAAGGAAATTGCATTAAAACTTAAAAAAAAAAATGGTCCCAAGGTCAAGGGTTCTGGTAAGAACACAGGGCAATATGGATTATTATTGTATGGAATGTTTTGGCCTGGTTGTTAAACTCCTGACTAAGAGTTTTGGCCTGGGCTATTAAACTCCTAGGAGTTTTGGCACGGGTTGTGAACTCCTGACTAAGAGTTTTGGCCCAGTTTGTGAAAGTCCTGACTAAGTTTTGGCCTGGTTGTGAAACTCTTGACCTCTGACCTGAGGTTTTGGCCTGGTTTGTGAAACTCCTGACCTAAGGTTTTGGCCTGGGTTGTGAAACTCCTGACCTCCGACCTGAGGTTTTGGCCTGGGTTGTGAAACTCCTGACCTAAGGTTTTGGCCAGCTGGGTTGTGAAACTCCTGACCTAAGGTTTTGGCCTGGGTTGTGAAACTCCTGACCTCTGACCTGAGGTTTTGGCCTGGGTTGTGAAATGATGCTCTTGTTATATTGATATATATATTCACAAATATAAAACTATTATGTTGATCTGAATGGCTTTAAATTTGGTGTTGGACATTTGGTTGTAAAACTGCAATTTATTGTTTTAATGACAGAAAAATTTAAGGTTTAATTTGTAGACTTGTTTGTTGGTTAGTTAGCTTATGGCCTTTGAACAGAGAGAAATCTTTATCGTGCTACACCTGCTGTGACATGGGACCTTAGTTTTACGATCTCATCTGAAAGACCACCCCATTTAGTTGCTTCTTACAACAAGCAGGGGGTGCTGAGGACCTATTCTAACCCAGATCCCTACAGGACTTTTGTTTGTAATGTCTGTTCATTGAAGGAAGCAAAATTACATTTCTGTTTTCCTATACAAAATATTAAGTTTCTATATAAAATGCTGTATATTCATTTTGATAAAATCTTAAACTTAGTTTTTAAATTCTATCAATAATAATAGTCAAAATTAGGTATAAAACTATCATAATGGCAAATTTTTACAACCAAATAATTTTTTAAAGATTTATAGCCGATATTGCTTTAAAACGTTTTACTTCTCCACAACGACTCTAAATTAGAAAAATTTATTTTGCTTTGAAGATGCTCACATTTACCATCCACTTCATATTGACATCCTGCATTGTCTGATACTCGGGTGACAGTGTACATATTGATGTCCTGCATTGTCCGATATTCAGATGACCTGTACATATTGATGTCCTGCATTGTCCGATACTCTGTTGACCTGTACATATTGATGTCCTGCATTGTCCGATACTCGGGTGACCAGTGACCTTTACATTTTGATGTCCTGCATTGTCCGATACTCTGTTGACCTGTACATATTGACGTCCTGCATTGTCTGATACTCTGTTGACCTGTACATATTGACGTCCTGCATTGTCTGATACTCTGTTGACCTGTACATATTGACGTCCTGCATTGTCCGATACTCGGGTGACCAGTGACCTGTACATATTGACGTCCTGCATTGTCAGATACTCTGTTGACCTGTACATATTGACGTCCTGCATTGTCAGATACTCTGTTGACCTGTACATATTGATGTCCTGCATTGTCCGATACTCTGTTGACCTGTACATATTGACGTCCTGCATTGTCCGATACTCTGTTGACCTGTACATATTGATGTCCTGCATTGTCCGATACTCGGGTGACCAGTGACCTTTACATTTTGATGTCCTGCATTGTCCGATACTCTGTTGACCTGTACATATTGACGTCCTGTATTGTCTGATACTCTGTTGACCTGTACATATTGACGTCCTGCATTGTCTGATACTCTGTTGACCTGTACATATTGACGTCCTGCATTGTCCGATACTCGGGTGACCAGTGACCTGTACATATTGACGTCCTGCATTGTCAGATACTGTGTTGACCTGTACATATTGACGTCCTGCATTGTCAGATACTCTGTTGACCTGTACATATTGATGTCCTGCATTGTCCGATACTCTGTTGACCTGTACATATTGACGTCCTGCATTGTCAGATACTCTGTTGACCTGTACATATTGACGTCCTGCATTGTCAGATACTCTGTTGACCTGTACATATTGACGTCCTGCATTGTCAGATACTCTGTTGACCTGTACATATTGATGTCCTGCATTGTCCGATACTCGGGTAACCTTTACATTTTGATGTCCTGCATTGTCCGATACTCGGGTGACTTTTAAGGTCTAAGGGCCTCTTGTATTGATAAAACAGTTGAGGGCAACACATATAAGATATAACGACGAAATACAAAGGAAATTCACAATGTGATAGTATTTCTGAATAATAGAAGAAATGCATTAGTTTATAATGACAGAGTTGTTCCCCTTGCACTACATAAAATTCAACACAGTTTTATTTCTCTCTTTGAGTTCACTGCAAGCAATCACAAAAGACACAAAATTACAAAAAAAGACTTGCACATTCAGGCTAATAACTTTATAAGAAGTCGTGCACATTCAGGCTGATAACTATATAACATACAGACAGATAACTTTATAACATTCAGACAGATAACTTTATACAGACAGATAACTTTATAACATTCAGACAGATAACTTTATACAGACAGATAACTTTATAACATTCAGACAGATAACTTTATACAGACAGATAACTTTATAACATTCAGACAGATAACTTTATAACATTCAGACAGATAACTTTATACAGACAGATAACTTTATACAGACAGATAACTTTATAACATTCAGACTGATAACTTTATACAGACAGATAACTTTATAACACTCAGACAGATAACTTTATAACATTCAGACAGAGAACTTTATAACATTCAGACAGAGAACTTTATAACATTCACACAGATAACTTTATAACATTCACACAGATAACTTTATACAGACAGATAACTTTATACACACAGATAACTTTATAACATTCAGACAGATAACTTTATAACATTCAGACAGATAACTTTATACAGACAGATAACTTTATACAGACAGATAACTTTATAACATTCAGACAGATAACTTTATAACATTCAGACTGATAACTTTATACAGACAGATAACTTTATACAGACTGATAACTTTATACAGACAGATAACTTTATACAGACAGATAACTTTATAACATTCAGACAGAGAACTTTATAACATTCAGACAGATAACTTTATAACATTCACACAGATAACTTTATACAGACAGATAACTTCATACAGACAGATAACTTTACACAGACAGATAACTTTATAACATTCAGACAGATAACTTTATACAGACAGATAACTTTATAAGATTCAGGCTGATAACTTTATACGAAGTTGTGAACATTCAGACTGATAACTTTATACAGACAGATAACTTTATAACATTCAGACAGATAACTTTATAACATTCAGACAGATAACTTTATAAGAAGTTGTGAACATTCAGACTGATAACTTTATACAGACAGATAACTTTATAACATTCAGACAGATAACTTTATACAGACAGATAACTTTATGCAGACAGATTACTTTATAACATTCAGACAGATAACTTTATACAGACTGATAACTTTATAACATTCAGACAGATAACTTTATACAGACTGATAACTTTATAAGATTCAGACAGATAACTTTATACAGACAGATAACTTTATACAGACAGATAACTTTATAACATTCAGACAGATAACTTTATACAGACTGATAACTTTATAAGATTCAGACAGATAACTTTATACAGACAGATTACTTTATAACATTCAGACAGATAACTTTATACAGACTGATAACTTTATAAGATTCAGACAGATAACTTTATACAGACTGATAACTTTATACAGACAGATAACTTTATACAGACAGATAACTTTATAAGAAGTTGTGAACATTCAGACAGATAACTTTATAAGAAGTTGTGAACATTCAGACAGATAACTTTATACAGACAGATAACTTTATAACATTCAGACAGATAACTTTATACAGACAGATAACTTTATAACATTCAGACAGATAACTTTATACAGATAGATAACTTTTTACAGACTGATAACTTTATACAGACAGATAACTTTATACAGACTGATAACTTTATAAGAAGTTGTGAACATTCAGACAGATAACTTTATAAGAAGTTGTGAACATTCAGACAGATAACTTTATACAGACAGATAACTTTATAACATTCAGACAGATAACTTTATACAGACAGATAACTTTATAACATTCAGACAGATAACTTTATAACATTCAGACAGATAACTTTATACAGACAGATAACTTTATAACATTCAGACAGATAACTTTATAAGATGTTGTACTATTACAAGTAGACCACTGAGGTGATGCGTTTGATGAACCGAAAAACTGGCCACATCTCGTATTGTTAAATGCACTCAGACAACCCCCCCCCCCCAAAAAAAAATATGTACAGTATGTTATTATGGACTACACAAATACCCACCCCACCACCACCCCCACCAGTTCTATATAAATTCTGTCAATACACCAGTTCTATATAAATTCTGTCAGTACACCAGTTCTATATAAATTCTGTCAGCACATCAGTTCTATATAAATTCTGTCAGTACATCAGTTCTATATAAACTCTGTCAATAACACCAGTTCTATATAAATTCTGTCAGTACATCAGTTCTATATAAATTCTGTTGGTACATCAGTTCTATATAAATTCTGTCAGTACACCAGTTCTATATAAATTCTGTCAGTACATCAGTTCTATATAAATTCTGTCAGTACATCAGTTCTATATAAATTCTGTCAGTACATCAGTTCTATATAAATTCTGTTGGTTACACATCAGTTCTATATAAATTCTGTCAGTACACCAGTTCTATATAAATTCTGTCAGTACATCAGTTCTATATAAATTCTGTTAGTACATCAGTTTTTTTTAAATTCTGTCAGTACATCAGTTCTATATAAACTCTGTCAATAACACCAGTTCTATATAAATTCTGTCAGTACATCAGTTCTATATAAATTCTGTTGGTACATCAGTTCTATATAAATTCTGTCAGTACACCTGTTCTATATAAATTCTGTCAGTACATCAGTTCTATATAAATTCTGTCGGTACACCAGTTCTATATAAATTCTGTCAGTACATCAGTTCTATATAAATTCTGTTGGTACATCAGTTCTATATAAATTCTGTCAGTACACCAGTTCTATATAAATTCTGTCAGTACATCAGTTCTATATAAATTCTGCCAGTACATCAGTTCTATATAAATTCTGTTGGTACATCAGTTCTATATAAATTCTATCAATACGCCTGAGCTCTATATAAAATTCTGTCAGTACACCCGTTCTATATAAATTCTGTCAGTACATCAGTTCTATATAAATTCTGTCGGTACACCAGTTCTATATAAATTCTGTCAGTACATCAGTTCTATATAAATTCTGTCAGTACATCAGTTCTATATAAACTCTGTCAATAACACCAGTTCTATATAAATTCTGTCAGTACATCAGTTCTATATTAATTCTGTTGGTACATCAGTTCTATATAAATTCTGTCAGTACATCAGTTCTATATAAATTCTGTCAGTACATCAGTTCTATATAAACTCTGTCAATAACACCAGTTCTATATAAATTCTGTCAGTACATCAGTTCTATATTAATTCTGTCAGTACATCAGTTCTATATAAATTCTGTAGGTACACCTGAGTTCTATATAAATTCTGTCAGTACATCAGTTCTATATTAATTCTGTCGGTACACCAGTTCTATATAAATTCTGTAGGTACATCAGTTCTATATTAATTCTGTAGGTACACCTGAGTTCTATATTAATTCTGTAGGTACACCTGAGTTCTATATTAATTCTATCAGTACATCAGTTCTATATTAATTCTGTCAATAACATCAGTTCTATATTAATTCTGTCGGTACATGAGTTCTATATTAATTCTGTAGGTACATCAGTTCTATATTAATTCTGTAGGTACACCTGAGTTCTATATTAATTCTGTCAGTACATCAGTTCTATATTAATTCTGTCAGTACATCAGTTTTATATAAATTCTGTAGGTACATCAGTTCTATATTAATTCTATCAGTACATCAGTTCTATATTAATTCTGTAGGTACATCAGTTCTATATTAATTCTGTAGGTACACCTGAGTTCTATATTAATTCTGTAGGTACATCAGTTTTATATAAATTCTGTCAGTACATCAGTTCTATATTAATTCTGTAGGTACATCAGTTCTTTATTAATTCTGTCGGTACATCAGTTCTGTATTAATTCTATCAGTACATCAGTTCTATATTAATTCTGTAGGTACACCTGAGTTCTATATTAATTCTGTAGGTACACCTGAGTTCTATATTAATTCTGTTGGTACATCAGTTCTATATTAATTCTGTCAGTACATCAGTTCTATATTAATTCTGTAGGTACACCTGTTCTATATTAATTCTGTCGGTACACCTGAGTTCTATATAAATTCTGTCGGTACATCAGTTCTATATTAATTCTGTAGGTACACCTGAGTTCTATATTAATTCTGTAGGTACACCTGAGTTCTATATTAATTCTGTAGGTACATCAGTTCTATATTAATTCTGTAGGTACACCTGAGTTCTATATTAATTCTGTAGGTACATCAGTTCTATATTAATTCTGTAGGTACACCTGTTCTATATTAATTCTGTCGGTACATCAGTTCTATATTAATTCTGTAGGTACATCAGTTCTATATTAATTCTGTCGGTACACCTGAGTTCTATATTAATTCTGTCGGTACACCTGAGTTCTATATTAATTCTGTCAGTACACCTGTTCTATATAAATTCTGTCGGTACATCAGTTCTATATAAATTCTGTAGGTACACTGTGATGTTATACTTGTTCAGACTTGTGAGTTGTAATGCTCTTCTATCTGTGTATATATTACTGGTAGCTGTACTGTTAGAAAGTGATCTGTTTACACAGTGGGGAGATGTTTACCTGTATTTATCTGTGCACACCTGTTTATATACAGTTAAAGAACCAACAATTTTACCTGTCCTATACCAAGTGTATCATTAGAGAGATAATCACAGACTTTCCACAACATTGGTATTTATTGGAATAAAATAGGGAACAAAATCAGATAATTTCTAAAAAAAATAAATAAATCCATTTTGCATTTTTTCATTGAAAGATATATGCACATATTATTAAATAACTTGTGTATATAATACCAACGGAATTCTACATTTCACATTCACATTTCACATTCACCACCCATTCAAACATATTCACACACAAACAGTTCTACATGCATAAAATTTCTGTACAGGTAAATTAGAGATTAAAATTTCTGTACAGGTAAATTAGAGATAAAAATTTCTGTACAGGTAAATTAGAGATTAAAATTTCTGTACAGGTAAATTAGAGATAAAAATTTCTGTACAGGTAAATTAGAGGTTTTGCTGTACAGGTAAATTAGAGGTTTTAGGGATAGTTAATAAAGCTCTTGATAGGATTCAGTCTTCATATTTCAAGTCTAAAAATTGTAATATACAGTGTACAAAATATATATACATGTATGTGTTTATATAAAATAATTAAATTGTACAGGACTGTGGTTCAAAAATGTTTTTCCAGTTTGTCCATTGATTTTCAAAGTTGGGCAGTTTAGAATTATGTATTGAGAATTATGTATTGAGAATTATGTAGTGAGAACTTATTGATGTCTCATGGTTACATTACATTTATGATTTTTAGCTCTCTCTCTCTTTTTCAGTATTCTCTCTCTCCCCCTCTTTCCTACCCCCCACCCCATCTCTCTCCTCTCTTTCCCTCCCCCTCTCTCTGTCCTTCTCTGTCTGTCTTTCTCTCTCTCTTCCTCCTCATCTCATCTCTCTTTCCCTCCCCATCTCTCTCTGTCTCCCTCTGTCTGTCTTTCTCTCTCTCTTCCTCTCATCTCTCTTTCCCTCCCCATCTCTCCTCTTTCTCTTTCCCCTCATCTCTCTCTTTCTCTCTCTCTCTCAGAAGTCTAGCTGTATTGAACTAACCTATCAGATATTTTTATCTGGTAAATATACATCTTTTTATAGCCAGGGGTTTTCCCAGTCATGCTTGAACCTGCATGAAATAGAAGATCATGCAGTTGAGAATGCATGCATACAATATATGAATGTCTTATTATATATAATTACCAAAGGACCTGATATTCTGCATGAATTGGAAAACTTCATCTGTGTTTGAATTTATTGGTCTATATAAAATTTCTGTGGGAAATTTCCATGCTGAGAAAGAAGCAGAGAAATCCCGAGATTATTGATTGTGTATTGAATGGCACACACCCTCTGTTCTCTATCATTCAGAGTGTGTCTATTTTTAGCCGTGTAGGGGATTTCCACACCTGTCGTGACCTGCAGAGAGGCCAAGGTGTTGAGAGGAAATCAATAAGAACTCCACACAGAAATTTAAATCACACTTGTTAATTGCTGTTTAGATCTCGTTATAGATATTTACACCTTGGGTTTCCCTTTTCCCTTTTAAATGGATAAGTATATCTCTGCTGTCTTCAGTTTTTTTGTTTTTTTTAAAGACCTGACATTTAATTACAACAATAGCTTTAGGTTTGATTCCCATTGATTTACTTCACGCTGTGAACACTGGGAGAATCTCTCTGTCTGTACATGTTGTGTGTGTATACTGTCGGAATCACCCGAAACCTTTTGACAATGTTAAATGGCCCGGTGAACTGAACACAGGAACATTTTTTTTTCTGGGGAGGATTATTTTTTTTCAGAGCTCGGGGTTCTCGAGTTTCCTTTCAGTGTTGTTGACTTATGGAATTTGCCAGACTGCAGTCTCACAAACTCTTGTTACTAAGGAAGCTTGCACTAAGATTGATTTTTTTATTTTCTTGCACAGAGGAAATTCTAACTGTGCAGCAAAGGATGCCCTCCACATATGGTGACTGTTTTCTGAAATAGGAGGAAGATTTTTTTAAATAATGGGAACTAACTTCTCTCTGCTCTACAGAATAGAATGGAAGTGTCAGTGATTGATGTAAAGGAGGGTGATTCTGAATGTTTAAATATAATGCATGCAGTGAGAAATACTGACACTAAATAGTAATGGATAAAACGCGGAATGATGCATCCTCAGACCAAGACAGTCCCCCTCCCAGACACCCCGGGGACTGTCCCCCAGTCTCTGGGCCTCCGGAGAGCGGGGACACCCCCCCTAACCCCGGGACTGCCGAGAGCGGGGACACACCCCCTGGCAAGGAGACAGGGCTAAAAATAGGAAAATACACATCAAATGAGGTAGGAAAATGGATTGCTGAATCCACTACTACAATACGCTGATGAAGGGGGTGGGGGATGTTGTATATACAGATATTGTTTGGTCTAGATTCCACCACTACATAATTTTGATGAAGCGGGGGGTGGGGGTGGGGGGAGGTTGTATATACAGATACTGTTTGGTCTAGATTCCACCACTACATAATTTTGATGAAGCGGGCGGGGGAGATTATATATATATATTGTTTGGTTTAGAATCTTCCTAGTCTTGTGGTATAAATTATGTTCATATTATTGTAAAAAGTACAATACGTCATGAATGTTTTAACCTCTGAGAGTAATAGAACCACGATGGCAGGCCGGGGGGGTCAGTAATAATACTACATTAATATGTAATTTGATAAAGAGAATTGTACTTTAATTACGATATATGTTTGGAGTCATTATCTTATTAGCCATTGATTCTGCCTTCCTCCCCCAAGCCCTGCCCCCTCCTCCCCAAGCCCC
>NC_079173.1:48909134-48934134 GCF_947568905.1 Ostrea edulis | reverse complement strand
CCCTCCCCTACCACCAACAACACGCCCCTCTACCACCATCACTCCCCCTCCCCTCCCCCACCACCACCACCACACCCCTCTACCACCATCACTCCCCCTCCCCTCCCCCACCACCACCAACGCGCCCCTCTACCACCATCACTCCCCCTCCCCTCCCCTACCACCACCAATGCGCCCCTCTACCACCATCACTCCCCCTCCCCTCCCCCACCACCACCAACGCGCCCCTCTACCACCATCACTCCCCCTCCCCTCCCCTACCACCACCAACGCGCCCCTCTACCACCATCACTCCCCCTCCCCTCCCCCACCACCACCACCACCACACCCCTCTACCACCATCACTCCCCCTCCCCTCCCCCACCACCACCACCACCACACCCCTCTACCACCATCACTCCCCCTCCCCTTCCCTCCACCACCACCACCACCACACCCCTCTACCACCATCACTCCCCCTCCCCTCCCCTACCACCAACAACACGCCCCTCTACCACCATCACTCCCCCTCCCCTTCCCTCCACCACCACCACCACCACACCCCTCTACCACCATCACTCCCCCTCCCCTCCCCTCCACCACCACCACCACCACCACACCCCTCTACCACCATCACTCCCCCTCCCCTCCCCCACCACCACCACCATGCCCCTCTACCACCATCACTCCCCCTCCCCTTCCCTCCACCACCACCACCACCACACCCCTCTACCACCATCACTCCCCCTCCCCTCCCCTACCACCAACAACACGCCCCTCTACCACCATCACTCCCCCTCCCCTCCCCCACCACCACCAACACGCCCCTCTACCACCATCACTCCCCCTCCCCCACCACCACCAACACGCCCCTCTACCACCATCACTCCCCCTCCCCTCCCCTACCACCAACAACACGCCCCCTCCCCAAACACACACTCCATGTGATGAAAAAAAATTCTTGGAGAATCGTAAAACAAAACAATCATACATTCGTATTTAAATTTAGTACGTACATGTACTGTGTGTGGAGAGTCAATTGTAGTACATTTAGTACGTACATGTACTGTGTGGAGAGTCAATTGTAGTACATTTAGTGCGTACATGTTCTGTGTGGAGAGTCAATTTTAGTACATTATGCAACGATGTCCAATATTCCCTCAATTTTAGTACATTATGCAACGATGTCCAATATTCCCTCAATTTTAGTACATTATGCAACGATGTCCAATATTCCCTCAATTTTAGTACATTATGCAACGATGTCCAATATTCCCTCAATTTTAAGTTTAAGAGTGCATTTTGTAAAAATCTTCACTATCCTCTACAGAGAGATTAATCCGGTGTGTAAACTACACGGTCATTTAAAGAACCAGTCAAACACACACAAGTCTATTAAAAACGAGAAAAACCCAAATCTAATTCATAATCATGGAAGTGCTTTAAAAACCATTTTACGATGTTCATTTCACACATAATAGGCACAATTGATGTCAATTATTGGGCTATTTAAACATTGATTTCAGTTTAAAATGTCATTTTAGGTTGCGTTTTATATGTGTTGTGGAGTAAGATTTCACACTTTTTATTATAATAAATGATATTATGTAGTATAATAATCATTCACTGATGCTCTCTCAATGAATTAGTTAGCTGAATAAAATCTGTAAAGTTTATATGCCGATAGGGAAAATTCTGTAATCTATATATACAGCTAGAAATAAGAATGAAAGGAGGGTAATACAGGGACCAATGATAACATTTACAATACAGGGACCAATGATAACATTTACAATACAGGGACCAATGATAACATTTACAATACAGAGACCAATGATAACATTTACAATACAGGGACCAATGATGAACATTTACATGCCTAGCAGTAACTCACAATTAAAGACACACACACACACAAAACAACAACAAACAAACAAAACAACAACAAACAAACAACAAACAAAACAACAACAAACAACAACAACAACAAACAACAAACAAAACAACACAATAAATATGCAACAATACACAATTAACAAAAAAATATTTCATGATACAATGCATGTATATTAAAAAACAATCCAGGAAGGAGGAGGGATGGGGGTGGGGCTCCCATGGGGGCAAATGGATGATGATTGATTCACATATTGCATGGAAAAAAAAAAACAACCCAAAAAACTGTATGTTTAGACAAGATATTTTTACTTTGGATTTTTTAATGCGTACATATTCATTGACTTTTTAAAGGAAGATATTTTTCTTTGGATTTTAAATTGCATATACTAATTGACTCTTAAAAAATGTCTGTTAGGCCCGTACAGTAGACTTTTTCCCAGGGGAGCATCTCCAAACCCAATAAATCAGGTTCTGCTGAGGTGAAATTATTGGACAGATTGTCGGAGTAATCAAATCACCAAACATATGCTCCCCTCAAACGATGAAGAAACCTTCCTGATGAAAGTTTAATGAGTAACTACTCGGGTAGCGAGTGGAGTTAATTAAGACTACCGTATTCATCTCAATCAGCCCTCCTACCTCATTCAATCAATCAAGCATACTGCATTGGCTGCAACAATACTTCTGACATCACGACTCGTATCTAGTAGTAATAGTAGATTTTGTATAGTTTTACAACATTAGTATCAGGTTTTCTGAACTTAATATGACTGTTTTATTTCATACCTAACCTTGATCTATATAGAAGACAATTAATTTAGGACACTCCTAATATAATTAGTCAGAGATAGAGTTTTGGACCAAAATTTAACTCCCAAAAAATCTGACTTATGGGCGAGTATATACGGTAGCAGTAATCCGACTTATGGGCGAGTATATACGGTAGCAGTAAAACTGTCGCAAATCACTCACCTTGTGAAATCCAAACTTTGAGATGTGAAATTTAGACACATGAAAAATGCCTATATACATTCTGTAAAGTTTTCAAGAAATCCTAAGAAAAACAAATTTATATATAACCTTTTTTGGCCCATGTCTAAATAGATCTTTGAATTGACTTATAATTGTTTTGATTTTCTGTTGATTGAATGCTGACTATAGGTGGATGGCTATTTCGGAGAGAATTAATGATTTCCGTTTATTATTCATTAGGTGATCGATGGTTAGTTTGGTGAGAATTGATGATTTCTGTTTATTAGGGTGACTACAGTAGTAACGGTCCTTATAATATACATGTATCATATCCATTGTTTACCAAATCATGGAAGGGAGGAATTTCTAGCAGAAGGGGATTTTATTTCAAACCGTCCAATTTATTTTGAGGAGTGTTTTATTTTTGCTTGTGGTGAAGTTTTAAGATTTGATGAAATTTTTCCTTAAAATTTGAATACATTTGATTTCGTGAATTCAAAATCTTCGTTAGCGTTCGATTTTCATAGGATGGTGATCGTGAATTTAGAATGTGAGCTGCTTTTTTGTGAACTTGAAACTTCTTAAGGAATTACTGAATATAAGCACAACATTGGATGTGTCGAGAGGATTCAGAAATTACTGAATATAAGCACAACATTCGGTGTGTCGAGAGGATTTAGAAATTACTGAATAGCACAATAGTTCATATGTAGAGATCTCAAAGTGATGGCATGGATTGAGGGGGGATTATTTTGTGAAATTGAGGGATGGTCAGTTAATGGATGTGTGCACTGAAACAAGCATTCTGTGAAAAAGAATTAGAATTGAATGCACTGCACTGAATCCTAGCGTGAGTGAATTAAATACGGGAAATATCCATACACTCGGAGATATTCTGTTGTAAATATCCATACAATCGGAGATATTCTGGACATTTGGAGATATTTTAGTGTAATTTTCTGGCAATTAAGTTGGAGATATTCTATTGTAAATATCTAGATGCGGTTGGAAATATTTTGGTGTAGATATCTGATTTTCTGAGATATTCTATAATTGTAAATATCTAGACGGTTGGAGATAGTTTGGTGTAGATATCTGGGATTTTCTGAGATATTCTATAATTGTAAATATCTAAACATTCTGGAGAGTTGGAGATATTTTAGTGTAAATTTCTGAAAAGTTGGAGATAGGAGATATTTTAATAGAAACACCCAGATAGTGGGAGATAATTTAGTGGATAATTTAAATCTGGATTCTCTGAAATATTTAATCAGGACATCTACATATGTTTTTGTGGGCATTACTGCAGGCCTGATATATGATATTGACTGGGTGGATTTATTTTGCAGGCCAAAGTTTACTGGCCTTATTATTGACTGAATGTGGTGGACTTAGTTTTCAAGCCATATTGACTAATTGTAGCAAACTGACAATTTACTGGTAGATATGTTAAGTGTTTGTAGCAAGTGGTAACTAAGTTTGCAGGCCTGTGTTAACTGTTTGCAGTGAGTGGTCTAAGTTTGCAGGCCTGTGTTAACTGTTTGCAGTGAGTGGTCTAAGTTTGCAGGCCAGTGTTAACTGTTTGCAGTGAGTGGTCTAAGTTTGCAGGCCAGTGTTAACTGTTTGCAGTGAGTGGTCTAAGTTTGCAGGCCTGTGTTAACTGTTTGCAGTGAGTGGTCTAAGTTTGCAGGCCAGTGTTAACTGTTTGCAGTGAGTGGTCTAAGTTTGCAGGCCAGTGTTAACTGTTTGCAGTGAGTGGTCTAAGTTTGCAGGCCAGTGTTAACTGTTTGCAGTGAGTGGTCTAAGTTTGCAGTGAATAGTCTTTGAAGTTGTGCAGCTGTTCCACTTAATTGGATTATTTAGGATTGGCCTATTCCACTGGTCTATTATACTCGAGGAATGTAACAAACAAGAATGGGATCAGGGTTCTTTTCTACTTCACTGCAAGTGCATTAAATTGAATAGTATAGGGCTTTATTAAAAATTCCGGTGGTCATTATTTTATAGAGCTAGTGAAAGGGGATTCTCTTTAATACAACGTGATATTTAAAACAGACATTGTGCAGATCTGTCTTGCAAATGTGGATTTTATTTAATGGACCAAGGATTTCTAATTTAGCTTTCAGCTGTATAAAACACAAGAGAAAAACAATACAACATATATATCTATAATCTTAGAACTGAATAAGTAAACTACAAGGGAATTTGGAGAAATATTCAGTTATACAAATGTAAGAAAATTAAAATGAGCGGATTATAATCAATGATTGTAATTAGATAATCCATTGGAATTGAAGAGTTGAGTAATGGTTGAATTTATTGAAGGGTTGAGTATTGGTTGAATTTAATGAAGGGTTGAGTATTGGTTGAATTTAATGAAGGGTTGAGTATTGGTTGAATTTAATGAAGGGTTGAGTATTGGTTGAATTTATTGAAGGGTTGAGTATTGGTTGAATTTAATATGAAGGGTTGAGTACAATGGTTGAATTTAATGAAGGGTTGAGTATTGGTTGAATTTATTGAAGGGTTGAGTATTGGTTGAATTGATTGAAGGGTTGAGTACAATGGTTGAATTTAATGAAGGGTTGAGTATTGGTTGAATTTAATGAAGAGTAGAGTATTCAGGTTGAAATTAGTGTTTCTGAAGTTATACTGTATTTGTAGTGTTATATAGTGAGAAAATTCCCTCAAATTTGTAAGCTTATATCATTGTATTTTATGTAAAGTTTCAAAAAAGCTGATTTGCAAGATCAAAACTGGTTGACATCTTGAGCTGTTTTATTTGATGTTTAATCATGTTGAGGATGCGTTAATTGTAAGATGTGAATTATAATGCTGTTAATCAGACAAAACAGAAAAGTGAAACCAATTTCACAGCATGGTGGGACAAACTTGACGTGGATCAGTGCTAGATGTTACAGCTGTGTTTATTGGATGAATCAGTGCTAGATGTTACAGCTGTGTTTATTGGATAAATATCTGATCCTACAAATAACTGAATTAGTGATTGACTGAGAATGAAATATGGATCATTTGATTGGCTGGCTGGAGTCGTAGTGTTTGGTCCTGCATCTGATTTTACAGTACTGTAATGACTGCAAGATGATACGGATCTTTTCATTGGCTGTCTGAACTGTTCTGATCTTTTCATTGGCTGTCTGAACTGTTCTGATCTTTTCATTGGCTATCTGAACTGTTAGTGGCCTCGTCAGAATAGCCATGTTTAAGATTGACTGCATGCAGCTGGTTGGTCTGAATGACAAGGATGGCTTAGTGTTGAGCTGGAAGCCGGACGGATTTCTCATAGAAATGTCCCAACACAAGGTATTGACAACTAAAAACAAGTACTACAGCTCGAGCTCGGACATTATAAATGACCCAGAATGCACCAGTTCACCTCATTATTTAGTGCATTCAATGTAGTCAGTAAATGTTTTGTAAAACGAGTAATGACAACTTGAGCCCCATGTGGAAAACATTTACATTGTGTTTTAACCCATCTACTCCCAGGGTACTGTTTTGAAAATTAATGATTAACCCCTCGCAATTCATTGCAAGAGAGGATTATACAGGGGTGTGATATTTCCTCTTTTCAGAGGAAATCCTCTGATTTGCTAAATTTTAGAAAAAATGAAACACTCAGGATTTGATCTGAAGTGGCAGAAAATGATATTTTTCCAGGTAGGGTGAGGTGTTGCCTCCATTTTTGACCAGTTTTCCTCTGATTTCTGAGGAATTCAGTCACATCCCTGATTATAATATGATATACATGTAGTAACAAGGCCGTTTGTGTGTGAGTTGTGCTTTTCAGTGCTTGGTCTAGTTCATTGCATGCTTTTCAATGTTTGGTCTAGGTGGTTTGTTTTCTATGGTGATGGTAGGTGGTTGGTATATAAGCTCTGATGGTCCGTCCGTCCTTTGTGACTCTTCACCGGCCCACAGTTGGCCCTAGGTGGTTTGTTTTCTATGGTGATGGTAGGTGGTTGGTATATAAGCTGTGATGGTCCGTCCGTCCTTTGTGACTCTTCACCGGCCCACAGTTGGCCCTAGGTGGTTTGTTTTCTATGGTGATGGTAGGTGGTTGGTATATAAGCTGTGATGGTCCGTCCGTCCTTTGTGACTCTTCACCGGCCCACAGTTGGCCCTAGGTGGTTTGTTTTCTATGGTGATGGTAGGTGGTTGGTATATAAGCTCTGATGGTCCGTCCGTCCTTTGTGACTCTTCACCGGCCCACAGTTGGCCCTAGGTGGTTTGTTTTCTATGGTGATGGTAGGTGGTTGGTATATAAGCTGTGATGGTCCGTCCGTCCTTTGTGACTCTTCACCGGCCCACAGTTGGTGATATGTACCTGTATGATTGAACACAACAACATAAAACAAGAAATTTTACAAATTAAAGTAATTTATCGCTGTAAGACTTATCTACTACTGTCCGAGATGATATTGTACCTTAAACAGATAAAGCAATCAAGATTTAAACAAACATTTCAAGCAGTGCAGCTAATTCTGTTTGCTGAATGTCAATGAGAACTTGAAGCTTCTTTTGTTTGCTGAATGTGAATGAGTACTTGAAGGTACTTATGGGTCCCACAAAGACTGGTTTTATCGTGATGTCATAATCTCTGTTGGTTTTGTGCTACGTACAATACAACATTCAGTGGTCGGTTGTTTCATAGCTAGGTGATGTCGGTTCTCGACGTCCTGCGTTATATCACAGATGATTAAAACAAACATGTCATGTGACTAGTTAGAGTGTACGTTGACTCTCCACCAAGACTAAACTAAATTATTTGCATGATGAACAATTTAGTTATGCATGTTTTCCGGATTGTAGAGAAATTTTTAGACTGACAAAATTTTCAAAGCAGAGATATTCTGATTCAGCCCCTGAGAATTTAAAAAAAATTGTCAGACTCCTTAGAATCCAGAACCTCTGCCCTTTGTAAATCTGGAAACATGATCTTATGAATCCAGAAGCATGTCCCTAGTAATGTAGATCAAATTTTCCTGAGAAATCCAAAGTCCATGTCCCTAGTAATGTAGAACAAAGATCCCAAAGTTCCTTATAGAAATCCAGAACACCATGTTCCTTGGAAATCCAGAACAAATGCCCTCTCAAATTCCAGAACTTCATGTCCCCAGAAATCTAGATTTTATGTCCCTTAAAATTCCAAAAACCATGCTTCCCTAAAGATACCAGAATCTAATGTCCTTTAAAACTAGGGAGCCGCCCCTGGACTGATCGTTCTCAGCATGGAGATCTCTTATCTGATGGAGATCTCTTGTCTGATAAGAGTTTTATGTAGGATACATTGTTTCAGAGTTTTAGGGGTATATAATAATTTTTCAGAGTTTTTGAGATCTGTTGCTTTTGAACATACCAACCATTTAAATCATCTCCATGTCAGGTTCTGTAATCAATGACTGAAACACGTCCTGGTAAGAATTCAGTCACATCTCCACGTAAGGTTCTGTAATCAATGACTGAAACATGTCCTAAGAATTCAGTCCCATGTCCAAAGAGGAGATGACCAAGACCAGATCTCGGTCATTGGAGCTCTTGTTTGACGGAATATCAGTCTGGTTTATTGGTGAACTTTCATGGATGAAATGATTGTTGCAGTATAACCCAGGATTAATGAGTTCTACGGACAACTAAGTGGCATGATTGAGTTGAGTCGTTGTGAACGTGAAGAACTCCGCAGGTTGTTAATTACGCGTATTGCAATCCACACACATAGGGTTTATTTACGTGATCTAAGTATCGTCAAAATAGTGAATAGCTTAATTATGGGAATATTGTGTGGGATGAACAGGATAAATAAGTTGTATTGTACAACTCAATATAGATAAGTTGTATTGTGCAACTCAGTATAAATAAGTTCTACTGTACAACTCAGTATAGATAAGTTCTACTGTACAACTCAGTATAAATAAGTTCTACTGTACAACTCCGTATAAATAAGTTCTACTGTACAACTCATTATAGATAAGGTCTATTGTACAACTCAGTATAGATAAGTTCTACTGTACAACTCATGTTTTATTGATTTTTTTGTTTTCAGTTGGATGGCCTGAGATCTGAGTATGAGTCTAAACTGGACTTGCTACGAGATGAGCTTTCGAGATCGAGACAGGGTGAGATGTCGGAACAAAGCATCAGAGACATTTACCAACAGGTTAGTGTTAAAAAAAAATTATTTACTCTCAAGTGCTGTAAGGAAATGCAGCCTTAATTACTGTACAGGAACACAGCCCGTCAGGGGGTGGGGGAAGTCATCTGATAGATTCTATGAACATGAGGTCATCGATCGATGAACTTCACTTCAAGGATATTTATTGACAGCAGATTCAGAAATTGAGAGTTTGTTTTGGTAGTATGAGTGTGATTGTGTTTTTATGTGTGAGATAAAAATGTCTGCTAGTCCGAGTGTGATTGTGTTTTTATACCCCCCGAACGAAGTTCTGGGGGGTATATAGGAATCACTCTGTCCGTCCGTCCGTCTGTCTGTCTGTGGAGATTCGTGTCCGGGCCATAACTTCTTTGTTCTTTGACATAGGCATACCATATTTGGCACACAGGTGGATCACCATGAGACGATGTGTTGGGTACCTTCATGACCTCTATATGACCTTGACCCTTGACCTTAAGGTCAAAATAAAAGGTTTTTACAATGGATTCGTGTCCGGGCCATAACTTCTTTGTTCTTTGACATAGGCATACCATATTTGACACATGAGTGTATTACCATGAGACGATGTGTCATGTATCTTCATGACCTCCATATGACCTTAATTGACCTCAAGGTCAATGTTAAATGTTTTTACAATGGATTCGTTTCAGGGCCATAACTTCTTTGTTCTTTGACATAGGCATACCATATTTGACACATGAGTGTATCACCATGAGACGATGTGTCATGTACCTTCATGACCTCCATATGACCTTGAACTTTGATATCAAGATCAAAATTGATTATAGGGTTTTGACAAAGTCGTACCATAAGACATGAGTGTATCACCATGAGACTGTGTCATGTACATTCATGAACCTTGACCTTTGATCTCAAAGTCCAAATTATAGGTTTATACCATGGATTTGTGTTCGGACTATATCTTCCATTTTCTTCTACAAAGGCATACTATATTTTTACACTCAGAAAAGGGGTACTTTATACCTATTACCAACACCCTTTGGGAGATCGAGGTAAGCGGGGGGGGGGGGGGGGGGGGGGGGGGGGGGTATTCTTAGTGAGCATTGCTCACAGTACCTCTTGTTATGTGTGAGATGAAAATGTCTGCTAGTCCGAGTGTGATTGTGTTTTTATGTGTGAGATAAAAATGTCTGCTAGTCCGAGTGTGATTGTGTTTTTATGTGTGAGATAAAAATGTCTGCTAGTCCGAGTGTGATTGTGTTTTTATGTGTGAGATAAAAATGTCTGCTAGTCCGAGTGTGATTGTGTTTTTATGTGTGAGATAAAAATGTCTGCTAGTCCGAGTGTGATTGTGTTTTTATGTGTGAGATAAAAATGTCTGCTAGTCCGAGTGTGATTGTGTTTTTATGTGTGAGATAAAAATGTCTGCTAACAGTTGTTGTCAGTTTGTTGTGAGAATGAAATTCTGCAAAATATGGTAACCGTTCTATCTGCAGCATTTACTGCATGTGTCTTCTCATGATCAGCTGCATTTACAGGGACTAGTTTTTTTTAAATAAACTTTGCTAGGATGTTCGTTTTAAATTTTTAAAAAAAATTTCTAGAATTTATTTAAAAGATACTGTTATTGTCTGTTATAAGGCTGTGAATTCATTATGAAAGAGCACATAAAAATGTATGTTTAGTGGTCTGTTTGTTATTAATTATTGCAGAATAATCTTAGGTTTTAGTGGTCTGGGTGTGAAGTTATTGCAGAATAATCTTAGGTTTTAGTGGTCTGGGTGTGAAGTTATTGCAGAATAATCTTAGGTTTTAGTGGTCTGGGTGTGAAGTTATTGCAGAATAATCTTAGGTTTTAGTGGTCTGGGTGTGAAGTTATTGCAGAATAATCTTAGGTTTTAGTGGTCTGGGTGTGAAGTTATTGCAGAATAATCTTAGGTTTTAGTGGTCTGGGTGTGAAGTTATTGCAGAATAATCTTAGGTTTTAGTGGTCTGGGTGTGAAGTTATTGCGGAATAATCTTAGGTTTTAGTGGTCTGGGTGTGAAGTTATTGCGGAATAATCTTAGGTTTTAGTGGTCTGGGTGTGAAGTTATTGCAGAATAATCTTAGGTTTTAGTGGTCTGGGTGTGAAGTTATTGCAGAATAATCTTAGGTTTTAGTGGTCTGGGTGTGAAGTTATTGCAGAATAATCTTAGGTTTTTTTTATGTTCTCAGGAGATGGAATCGTTCAAAGGAAGTCTGAATGAGGAACATCAACAACAGTTAGAGCAAATCTTACAAGCTGTAGGAGAAATGATCGGACAGAGAACTGACCGATCAACAGACAAAGTACCAGGTAATTAACAGAGACTGACCGATCAACAGACAAAATACCAGGTAATTAACAGAGACTGACCGATCAACAGACAAAATACCAGGTAATTAACAGAGACTGTACCGATCAACAGACAAAATACCAGGTAATTAACAGAGACTGACCAATCAACAGACAAAATACCAGGTAATTAACAGAGACTGACCGATCAACAGACAAAGTACCAGGTAATTAACAGAGACTGACCGATCAACAGACAAAATACCAGGTAATTAACAGAGACTGACCGATCAACAGACAAAATACCAGGTAATTAACAGAGACTGACCGATCAACAGACAAAGTACCAGGTAATTAACAGAAACTGACCGATCAACAGACAAAATACCAGGTAATTAACAGAGACTGACCGATCAACAGACAAAGTACCAGGTAATTAACAGAGACTGACCGATCAACAGACAAAATACCAGGTAATTAACAGACTGACCGATCAACAGACAAAATACCAGGTAATTAACAGACTGACCGATCAACAGACAAAATACCAGGTAATTAACAGAGACTGACCGATCAACAAACAAAATACCAGGTAATTAACAGACTGACCGATCAACAAACAAAATACCAGGTAATTAACAGAGACTGACCGATCAACAGACAAAATACCAGGTAATTAACAGAGACTGACCGATCAACAGACAAAGTACCAGGTAATTAACAGA
This sequence comes from Ostrea edulis, assembly GCF_947568905.1. Classification (NCBI taxonomy): domain Eukaryota; kingdom Metazoa; phylum Mollusca; class Bivalvia; order Ostreida; family Ostreidae; genus Ostrea; species Ostrea edulis. The sequence goes on along the minus strand of NC_079173.1, from coordinate 48,922,093 downwards.
AACTGACCGATCAACAGACAAAATACCAGGTAATTAACAGAGACTGACCGATCAACAGACAAAGTACCAGGTAATTAACAGAGACTGACCGATCAACAGACAAAATACCAGGTAATTAACAGACTGACCGATCAACAGACAAAATACCAGGTAATTAACAGACTGACCGATCAACAGACAAAATACCAGGTAATTAACAGAGACTGACCGATCAACAGACAAAATACCAGGTAATTAACAGACTGACCGATCAACAGACAAAGTACCAGGTAATTAACAGACTGACCGATCAACAGACAAAATACCAGGTAATTAACAGACTGACCGATCAACAGACAAAATACCAGGTAATTAACAGACTGACCGATCAACAGACAAAGTACCAGGTAATTAACAGACTGACCGATCAACAGACAAAATACCAGGTAATTAACAGAAACTGACCGATCAACAGACAAAGTACCAGGTAATTAACAGAGACTGACCGATCAACAGACAAAATACCAGGTAATTAACAGAGACTGACCGATCAACAGACAAAATACCAGGTAATTAACAGAGACTGACCGATCAACAGACAAAATACCAGGTAATTAACAGACTGACCGATCAACAGACAAAATACCAGGTAATTAACAGACTGACTGATCAACAGACAAAATACCAGGTAATTAACAGACTGACCGATCAACAGACAAAATACCAGGTAATTAACAGACTGACCGATCAACAGACAAAGTACCAGGTAATTAACAGACTGACCGATCAACAGACAAAATACCAGGTAATTAACAGACTGACCGATCAACAGACAAAATACCAGGTAATTAACAGACTGACCGATCAACAGACAAAGTACCAGGTAATTAACAGACTGACCGATCAACAGACAAAATACCAGGTAATTAACAGAAACTGACCGATCAACAGACAAAGTACCAGGTAATTAACAGAGACTGACCGATCAACAGACAAAATACCAGGTAATTAACAGAGACTGACCGATCAACAGACAAAATACCAGGTAATTAACAGAGACTGACCGATCAACAGACAAAATACCAGGTAATTAACAGACTGACCGATCAACAGACAAAATACCAGGTAATTAACAGACTGACTGATCAACAGACAAAATACCAGGTAATTAACAGACTGACCGATCAACAGACAAAATACCAGGTAATTAACAGACTGACCGATCAACAGACAAAGTACCAGGTAATTAACAGACTGACCGATCAACAGACAAAATACCAGGTAATTAACAGACTGACCGATCAACAGACAAAATACCAGGTAATTAACAGACTGACCGATCAACAGACAAAGTACCAGGTAATTAACAGACTGACCGATCAACAGACAAAATACCAGGTAATTAACAGAGACTGACCGATCAACAGACAAAGTACCAGGTAATTAACAGAAACTGACTGATCAACAGACAAAGTACCAGGTAATTAACAGAGACTGACCGATCAACAGACAAAATACCAGGTAATTAACAGACTGACCGATCAACAGACAAAATACCAGGTAATTAACAGACTGACCGATCAACAGACAAAATACCAGGTAATTAACAGAGACTGATCGATCAACAGACAAAATACCAGGTAATTAACAGAGACTGACCGATCAACAGACAAAGTACCAGGTAATTAACAGAGACTGACCGATCAACAGACAAAATACCAGGTAATTAACAGAGACTGACCGATCAACAGACAAAATACCAGGTAATTAACAGAGACTGACCAATCAACAGACAAAGTACCAGGTAATTAACAGAGACTGACCGATCAACAGACAAAATACCAGGTAATTAACAGAGACTGACCGATCAACAGACAAAGTACCAGGTAATTAACAGAGACTGACCGATCAACAGACAAAATACCAGGTAATTAACAGAGACTGACCAATCAACAGACAAAATACCAGGTAATTAACAGAGACTGACCAATCAACAGACAAAATACCAGGTAATTAACAGAGACTGACCGATCAACAGACAAAGTATCAGGTAATTAACAGAGACTGACCGATCAACAGACAAAATACCAGGTAATTAACAGAGACTGACCGATCAACAGACAAAATACCAGGTAATTAACAGAGACTGACCGATCAACAGACAAAGTATCAGGTAATTAACAGAGACTGACCGATCAACAGACAAAGTATCAGGTAATTAACAGAGACTGACCGATCAACAGACAAAATACCAGGTAATTAACAGAGACTGACCAATCAACAGACAAAATACCAGGTAATTAACAGAGACTGACCGATCAACAGACAAAGTATCAGGTAATTAACAGAGACTGACCGATCAACAGACAAAATACCAGGTAATTAACAGACTGACCGATCAACAAACAAAATACCAGGTAATTAACAGACTGACCGATCAACAAACAAAATACCAGGTAATTAACAGACTGACCGATCAACAGACAATACCAGGTAATTAATGGAGACTGATGGTCAACAAAGTATCAGGTAATTAACAGAGACTGACCAGTTGTTGTGTAGATATTGTACTAGGTGAAACAATTAATCTGCTGACTATTTTATCTCGCTGTACTAGGCAATACAATGATTGATGGATTGGATCTTGTTTAATGTCTCTCGAGAGAATTTTTGACTCATATGGATACGTCACAACTTCAAATTTAGGCCTATGCTTGGCACTAACGGCCATTGAGCAGTGAGGGTTCTTTAGCGTGCCACACCTATTGTGACATGGGACATCCATTTTTAAGGTCGAGCTCATCTCTGAGGACCCGTGAAATTCCCATTTGATGCCAAGCGTTTGGTGATGGAACTGACACTACTTGTTTTAACGACTTAGGTCTGTTGCAGCAGGATATATTCCCGACCTTCCGCATGTAGGGCAAATGCTCTACCCCGAGGCCACCTCAGCGATACAATGAACCATTTTTTTTTCATCTCAATAATTTGACTCGTGTTCTCTGTTTGAATAATTTGACTCGTGTTCTCTGTTTTAATAATTTGACTCGTGTTCTCTGTTTTAATAATTTGACTCGTGTTCTGTTTTAATAATTTGACTCATGTTCTCTGTTTTAATAATTTGACTCGTGGTCTCTGTTTTAATAATTTGACTCGTGTTCTCTGTTTTAATAATTATACCCCCCGCAACAAGTTGTGGGGGGAGGGGGGGGTATACTGGAATCGGGTTGTCCGTCTGTCTGTCCGTCCGTCCGTCTGTAGACGCAATGGTTTCTGGGCTCTAAAGCATTATCCTTTTCACCTACCGTCACCATATCATACATATGCAGGGCTCGAAATTAGCGAGAAATACTCGCAAATTGCGAGTAGATTTGAAAAATAGCGAGTAAAAATAGTGGACACTCGCAAATCTTAGCGAGTGGGGATTTACAAACCATGATCGTATCGTATCCGTTTTAAGCCGCGATGCGCCATTCCCTTTCTTAAACTTGCACTCAAAATCATACAAACGCTTACATGAACGAATGATTTCAACAACCATTTCTATCCGGATTTTCTTTTATGATTTTTTAAGAAACTCGGCGTCAAACAAATGCTTTAGAGGTCGGACATCGCATTATATAATGAAAAATATAGACCTGTTTACTTATAGGGGTGATTAAATTGACTTGGTAAAACATAAATTCCGATTTCTTGTTAGATAAATGAATAACAAAAATGCTCATACTTGGAATTCAAGTCTTCCGGTAGTTAATTTAATCAGAATTTTCTATCTACATCAATTCATTTTCATACTGAGGTCGGGTTGTAGTCGCGGCACGAGTGCACTGCTCACCGTGTAGGCGATTACCAAAAACAAAAAACAAAAAAATCATGGGACTCGTGATCGTGCTGCTTATAAACCACGAGTCTGGGATTCACTTTGAAAAATTACTCGTGACAACCTGACGTGGCATAAAATTGGAAGACATTGGATCTATACCTGCAGTAAACAGGTTGTGAATATTTGAGGTGCGATGGTCAAGAGACCTAAACATTGCATCATATGACTTACGTAAATTAGTGTTTTGTCCAAATGATGCCTGTTGACCCACTAGGCTCAGTAATGGTGGGGAAAATCATTGATTTAAAAAACAATATGAAAAAAAGAGCACTGCTTCATTATTTTTATTTTAGCTTGTAGGTTTTCATTTTAGCCTGTGGATCTTTTACCCACAGGCTAAAATTAGCCTGTGGAAGAAAAAGTTAATTTCGACCCCTGATATGGACTACCCTTGGGATGAAGATGTTCCCTATCGATTTTGGGGTCAAAAGGTCAAAGGTCAAGCGCACTGGACATCGAAGTAGCAATATGGTTTCCGGGCTCTAAAGTGTTATCCTTTCCACCTACCATCACCATATCATACATATGGACTACCCATAGGATGAAGATGTTCCCTATTGATTTTGGGGTCAAAAGGTCAAAGGTCAAGTGCACTGGACATCGAAGTAGCAATATGGTTTCCGGGCTCTAAAGTGTTATCCTTTCCACCTACAGTCACCATATCATACATATGGACTACCCATAGGATGAAGATGTTCCCTATTGATTTTGGGGTCAAAAGGTCAAAGGTCAAGTGCATTGGACATCGAAGTAGCAATATGGTTTCCGGGCTCTAAAGTGTTATCCTTTCCACCTACAGTCACCATATCATACATATGGACTACCCATGGGATGAAGATGTTCCCTATCAATTTTGGGGTCAAAAGGTCAGAGGTCAAGCGCACTGGAAATCGAAGTAGCAAAATGGTTTCCGGGCTCTAAAGCGTTATCCTTTCCACCTACAGTCACCATATCATACATATGGACTATCCATGGGATGAAGATGTTCCCTTTCGATTTTGGGGTCAAAGTTCAAGCGCACTGGACATTGAAGTAGCAATATGGTTTCCGGGCTCTAAAGCGTTATCCTTTCCACCTACAGTCACCATATCATACATATGGACTACCCATGGGATGAAGATGTTCCCTATCGATTTTGGGGTCAAAAGGTCAAAGGTCACGCACACTGGACATCGAAGTAGCAATATGGTTCGGTTTGTCATGCCATTTGTTTTTTACACTCAGAAAAGAGGTAGTTTATACCTATTACCAACACCCTTTGGGAGATTGGGGTAAGCGGGGGGTATTCTTAGTGAGCATTGCTCACAGTACCTCTTGTTTGACTTGTGTTCTGTGTTTTAATAATTTGACTCATGTTCTGTGTTTTAATAATTTGACTCATGTTCTCTGTTTTAATAATTTGACTCATGTTCTCTGTTTTAATAAGACTCGTGTTCTCTGTTTTAGGATGAATTGAACCTACAGTTACAGGCCATGCGACTGACCTTGGAACAGATTTATGAAGGTCAGATTGAGGTGGTGGTCTCGGAACAGGAACAGCAGCGTCTGGCGGCTCTTCAGGATCTACGTGACTCGCTGAACAAGGAGCATGCAGACGAAATGAGTCGATTCGAGTCGGAGTGGATGAGTCGCATGTCTGAACTCGAAAGAGAGCACGAGGATGAACTCAATGACTCGCTGCTGGAGGACTCGCTGAGTAAGGCGAAAATTTATTTATTCTCGAGTCAGTAAGGCAAAAATTTGTTTATTTTGAGCTAGAAAGGTAAAAATTTGTTTATCTTGAGCTAGAAAGGCAAAAATTTGTTTATCTTGAGCTAGAAAGGCAAAAATATGTTTATCTTGAGATAGAAAGGCAAAAATATGTTTATCTTGAGCCAGCAAGGCAAAAATTTGTTTATCTCAAGCCAGGAAGGCAAAAAAGTTTTTATCTCGAAGACACCCAGAGGAAAATATGGTTATCTTGAGTCAACAAGGGGAAAATATGCACAATTTTTCTATTATCTCAAGCAAGTATTAGTGAGTGGGTGATATGATGGTACAGTAACTCGATGAGTCAGGGGAAATGGTGTATATATTGAATTGAGTCGAGGAATATGGGGGGAGTATGTGATTTTATTTCCCAGGCAAGCTGAGGGATTTAGGTCATGATTTGAAAGGATAACTAGATATGTAGTTTGATTCATTGGAATTTGTCACTCCTTTGATAATCTTTTGTTTTCGTACGTAAGTAATTCTCTGTAGGTGAGGCGCTACAAATTTTGCTTAATGCTGGACAGATGCCATGGTGGCTCTTTATCTTACTGAATGACTACCTTAACACTACCGAACGCTCGGAAGACGAACAGCTGTTACCTGTTTAATGACCTGTTTAATGACACCGGTCTGTTGACCTCCCAGTCTCACTAAGTGAGTACTCTATAGATTAATCTGATGCAGCTGTGTTTGAGTAATGTACTCCGAGAGGAGACTCGCTGTAAATGGTTACGGTAAAATGTTCTAAGAATGTTTACATCTAGTTGTCTCCTGATAAGGAAGTTCTAAGTTTACATCTAGTTGTCTCCTGATAAGGAAGTTCTAAGTTTACATCTAGTTGTCTCCTGATAAGGGAGTTCTAAGTTTACCTCTAGTTGTCTCCTGATAAGGAGTTGAGTTTAGTTGATGAATTTGTTCACAGACTGATGTGGAGAGCAGGTTTTAGTTGATGAATTTGTTCACAGACTGATGTGGAGAGCAGGTTTTAGTTGAGGAATTTGTTCACAGACTGATGTGGAGAGCAGGTTTTAGTTGAGGAATTTGTTCACAGACTGATGTGGAGAGCAGGTTTTAGTTGAGGAATTTGTTCACAGACTGATGTGGAGAGCAGGTTTTAGTTGATGAATTTGTTCACAGACTGATGTGGAGAGCAAGTTTTAGTTGAGGAATTTGTTCACAGACTGATGTGGAGAGCAAGTTTTAGTTGAGGAATTTGTTCACAGACTGATGTGGAGAGCAAGTTTTAGTTGAGGAATTTGTTCACAGACTGATGTGGAGAGCAGGTTTTAGTTGAGGAATTTGTTCACAGACTGATGTGGAGAGCAGGTTTTAGTTGATGAATTTGTTCACAGACTGATGTGGAGAGCAGGTTTTAGTTGATGAATTTGTTCACAGACTGATGTGGAGAGCAGGTTTTAGTTGAGGAATTTGTTCACAGACTGATGTGGAGAGCAAGTTTTAGTTGAGGAATTTGTTCACAGACTGATGTGGAGAGCAAGTTTTAGTTGATGAATTTGTTCACAGACTGATGTGGAGAGCAGGTTTTAGTTGAGGAATTTGTTCACAGACTGATGTGGAGAGCAAGTTTTAGTTGAGGAATTTGTTCACAGACTGATGTGGAGAGCAGGTTTTAGTTGAGGAATTTGTTCACAGAGTGATGTGAATAGCAAGTTTCAGCAGATGATTGAATTTTCATTGATGTCACTTTAGGACTTGATACTAACAGATGTGCTTCAGGTGTTCACACTAATAAATATTTGATTGCTTGCGGAAAAATGAGAACATAAACTAGACAGTTATGGTTTTCTGGAATGAGATAACACATGGCAGAAATTATTAGCCTGGACATTGATTAAAAATCATAAAATGCTTTGTGAGAAGGATGTACCAATAAGGACACGTTAAATGCTGGGCCTGTTAGAACTATGTATAATGCTCAGGCTAAGAATTAAAGGTTACTGAAGCACCTTTAAGTGGTGAGGACGCTTGGCTTGGCAACCAGAAGGTTCCGGGTTTGAACTTTGATCATTGCATCAATCGTAAGATGTTAAGTGACTGTTCCCAGCATTAGAAAACCGGCAAGATATAGAACCCATACTTTTATGGCCATCTATAGGTCAAAATTTGTAGCACTTCACCTACAGCGGTTTAGGTCTCTGCATGAAAGAAACATTCTCAAACATGGGATTTAAAACAGCGGGCACATTGAAAATGTGATGCACATACCATGCAATGCCAGCATGATGATTGTTCGATATTTACTTTCAGTTTTATTTTTCTGTATGTGATTATTAAACACTTGTAGCTTTTAGAGATCACAGTGTATTATATGTATGCATAATGTTCAAAGATTTGAATATTGTTATTCAATCTGCATGTCTGTATGGTTTGATACTCACACTAGCATACTTGCATGAGATAAAGACGGATAAATGCATGGTTTTTTAAACAAAACATAGGTGTTCAACAGAGTTGACGTCTTAGTCCACTTCTCTTATTTATAACTGTTCGCTGTGTGATAGGGCTATCATAAGCAAATAGAGCAATTACACTAGGTTCATTTTTTTATACTGCTGGTCGATCTACAATTGTGAGCCAGTTCAACAAGGGTTATCAGAAAATTTATCACAATGCAAAACTCATGCCACAGAATCCTGCCTAAGGAATGTTTTTCTTCCAGAATCATACCTATCAGTAATTAATTTCTTTTTTTCAGAATCGCATCATTTATTCATAAACAATAACATACCTCAATCTTTGCATACAAAACAATTATTAAATTCTATAATGAGCTTTTGTCATAATATATAACATTATTGTTTTGGTAAAAACTTTTAGACACATTAAACAGTAGATTTTGATCATTAAAAGTGAAGACAAAAATTCAGGGAAAATCACGAATCAGTTCCTTTAGAGGGACATGGACACGATTTGAGCTGAAAATTTTCAAATTTTATTTTTTGATTTTTAATGTTTAGAATGCTTAACTAAGGTATTATATAAATATTGCATGTATTTGAGGTATACATTGAAAATTTTCACCCCGAGAAAACCATTGTCAACCGAGGCGTAGCCGAGGTTGACAATGGTTTCTTGAGGGGTGAAAATTTCAATGTTACCCTCAACTACATGCAATATTTGTTTTATTATACTGAATGTTATGTAAACTGGAAAGCAGAAAAACTTACGTCTGTTGACATTTGATCAATCACTGTCATGCGGTATTTCTTATTTCGATGCGGGTACTCGCGTTTATTACAAATGCTCAAACGACGTCGTCTAGCAATCTACGGCGAACTGTACGCGCATAAATTTGACGCATGTGATAATTTTTTATAATATCACCCGTTGTCAAGTACTGTTACCCGTTGCTAGATACTATCATCCTGGGTCGCGTGTTTTCTGTTTTCAGAGGGTAACAATATGTTTTTTCAAATGCTTCTCGACCAATCAGGTTCGAGTATTTTACATGAAAGTATAATAATACTAATGATCAGCAAAAATTTGAATGTTGGTAGTCAAGGTACATGGGAGATACAGAGGTCACAAGTCCTTGTTACGTAAACAAGGCTGAGGCTTAATGTGCAAGTCCTTGTTACGTAAACAAGGCTGAGGCTTAATGTGCAAGTCCTTGTTACGTAAACAAGGCTGAGGCTTAATGTTTTTCTTTACTTAGGTTACATAAAGAACTAAAAATTGTTTAAAGCGCCAGATTTTTTCAATTTGTAAGGGAATTCTTAACACAATCAAATATTTTCTAGTGTTTGGCACATCTCATTTTGTTTTAAACACGCTATTTTCTATTAAACTGTCTAATGAAAACAGAAACATGTCACGATCCTTGTTTACCTAAGAAAGGATTGCAAGTGCTGTATCTCACTTACATGTATAACTCAACAACTGATATTCATATTTTGGTTGACCATTAGAAATACTTTAGTTAAGCACTGTATAAACAATAAAAATGGGAAAATAAAATTTGAAAATGTTCAGCTCAAAGAGTTATCACACAGGAAACAGAAACATAAATACTAGGTTTACTCGAGTGTGTGTGTGTGTGTGTGTGTGTGTGTGTGTGTGTGTGTGTGGGAGGGGGGTGTGAGGATGTGTGCGAGGGTGTGAATTGTGTGGGTGAGTGTGAATTGTGTGGGTGGGTGTGAATTGTGTGAGTGTGTGAGAGTGTGAATTTTGTGTGAGGGTGTGAATTGTGTGGGTGGGTGTGAATTGTGTGTGAGGATGTGAATTATGCATGCATGTGTTTGAATTGTGTGGGTGGGTGTGAATTGTGTTTGAAGGTGTGAATTGTGTGTGTGCATGAGGGTGTGAATTTTGTGGGTGTGGGTAAATTGTGTAGGTGTGTGTGAATTGTGTGTGAGGGTGTGAATTACGTGTGTGTGCATGAGGATGTGATTTGTGTGGGTGTGCATGAGGATGTGAATTGTGTGGGTGAGTGTGAATTGTGTGGGTGTGTGTGAATTGTGTGGGTGTGTGTGAATTGTGTGGGTGTGTGTGAATTGTGTTGGTGTGTCTGATTTGTGTGGGTCATTGTGAATTGTGTTTGAAGGTGTGAATTGTGTGTGAGGATGTGAATTGTGTGTAAGGGTGTGAATTGTGTGGGTGTGTGTGCGTGAGGGTGTGAATTGTGTGGGTGTGTGTGAATTGTGTGGGTCGGTGTGAATTGCGTGGGTGTGTGTGTGTGAATTGTATGTGAGTTGTGTGGGTGTGTGTGAGGATGTGAATTTTGTGGGTGGGTGTGAATTGTATGTGAATTGTGTGGGTGTGTGTGAGGGTGTGAATTGTGTGGGTGAGTGTAAATTCATTATGATGGACCAGTACTGATATATTGCATGATTTCTGTCCACACTAGTTGTCCAGACAATAGAGATTGATGTTCCTAAAGGTGAGTTATCACTAAAATGTACATCACCGTGGTGAGTAGCTAATGTATAACTGTCACCATAGCAACCTGCTTACCTGTATGTTCCGCAATGATGTCGACAGGCATCGGGTAGGAATCGGAAACGAGAAGGGGGTGAATTTTTTTTATTTGATTTGTATAAAATTCTCTGTTTAGTTACTGTACCTCGAAACTCAGAAAATTGTAGAATTCTTAGTATAAAAAAATTGATGGAATGCATCATTCTTTAAAAAAAAAAATTCTGAGTGTAAATATGAAACATTTTTGAAGTTTTCCCAAATAATCAAGCTTATCAACCTTCAGTTGATCTGATGGAATTTTTTAATGAAAAATATATAACCACGTAGTTTTCAACGACTCTTACATTATCTCTTTCAGTTGTTGTAGAAAATCTTGAATATTTTGAGTGCTTGTGTATAATGTATAGAAAACAGATGTCTGGCTGTAGTTTGGATATAGAAAATACATGAAGCTTGGACTTATTTTCTTCTTCCTGCATATTCCTATACAGAGCTATGTATAGCAGGGGCTTTCATTGTAAGCTGTTAATAGTGAAAATGAAATAGTTCGTAATTTTACATTCCAAACACACTGCTGCTGGCATTGATGTAATTCTATAATATACACTGTAGTTTGTGATCTGTGAGTCCTGACATTGATGTAATTCTATGATATACACTGTAGTTTTTTATCTGTGAGACGACAATTTTGAAAAAAAGAACTAGAAAAGTTGGAGACTGTATACTATGTGAATTTGAAGTTCAAGGTTAAAGAATCTTTTTTAGTCTGGATGAAGGTCAAATGTCAAGTTTGAAGGTTACAATTGTGGACATGTTGGTGCATGGCTACAGACATCATGTGCAACATACACATTTTGACGGCCTCTTGATTTCATTTAATAGCGAGCTCGCTCCAATGATTACGCAATGGAATCACGTGATTTGCTCTTCATCAGCTGAAAAATGATGGGGACTACCCATAATGCTTCCGAAAAAATGTCGCCGTCACTGCGGAATACTTCATTGACAACCCCGTAAATAAAACAAATAAATAGTTTGGAAAGTACCACATATGATTTTAAATTCCAGACAAGCTTTCCCATACCTTCATACATTTTGTTGTGGATAATTGCTTGATTTGAAAGAAAACAAATCGCAGCTAATATGACGTCACAATGCACTGTTTACATCAACCGTGTTATATTTCCCGCGTTAAATGAATCGCCTAAAGTCGTATTGTAAGATTAATCAGATTGATTGTAAGATGTAATGGATCTTTGCTCGTCCCAACGGTAACACCGTAAACATATTATGATTATGATATCTGATCATTTTGCAGTTAAACCTGTTTAATCGGACACCTCTGAATTCTATATCAACCTTCATTTTAGTTTTCTTTTTACCATGTTCTTCTCACTGTGCAATCCAACATAATCTTTTCAACGACACAAATTTTTTTTTCTCAGTGCATGTTGAATTAGACATATATAGACGTATATACAATGAATATTTATACAGTGGGCAAACACGGACCCCTGGATATATTTATACAGTGTATATATATATTGTGCATTATATATGAAACACAGAATGTATATAGGCTTCTAAATGTTGTCTTTGTATATATAATATTATTTATTTATAATTATGTATACAGTGCCAGGCTTCTAAATGTTGTCTTTATATAGACATACATGTATACAGTGCCAGGCTTCTAAATGTTGTCTTTATATAGACATACATGTATACATTTCCAGGCTTCTAAATGTTGTCTTTATATAATCAGTATGAAATGTTTATAGGGTTCTAGAAAGACAGTCAGATTTACTATACAGATCAAGTTTTTCAGAAGCTGTTATATGAGATTTTTATACATCTGTTTATGTCCAGTGGGATATGGCGAAAGCGTCCATCCGTTAACTTTTCAATTTAATATCCTGTCTGGCTGGTAACTTCGATACTGCGAGTTTAGAATTATCGAACCTTAATTTTCAGTTTTTGTGTCTTAGGGAACCGTGTTTCGTGACCTAAAACTAGGTTACAGTGACCTAAAACTAGGTTACAGTGACCTAAAACTAGGTTACAGTGACCTCAATCAGGAAGAAAAAGTCATCAGACTCGTAACTTTGGCGTTTGTCACTGTTAGCTGTAACGCTGTGTAAGGTGTGCTATTATCCAGGTCATTGTAACCCAATGCTGTAGATTTCCTATCTTACGCGAGTGCCTAATATCGCAAAACAGCTCACAGATGTCAAATCGGGAGAACATGAATTCATGAATGGTTTCTTTTGATCTAGAGATTTTAGCAATATAAGAATAAGATTGAGTACAGTAAAACTACTTGAGCCGACACCTGTACAATTCACTTCACTTGGCATTCCAACCCTTTTAATCTGATTCTCAAATTCATATTTCCATCGTAGTTTTT
>NC_079173.1:48896634-48904134 GCF_947568905.1 Ostrea edulis | reverse complement strand
ATCAATCTAATCATTGTACATGTATCATATATTAACAAAACATCAAGTGTGTTTGACCATTAACTTTAACAAAACTATGAAAAAAAAAAAAAACTTTGAAAGATATACATAAATATTTTATTAAAATCAACTATTCAGCAAAAAATCCTCTCCAACAACAAGTCACATACATATTATCAAATAATACTTAAAGATGCATCCTTGTACACCATATAAACATGGGCTGGTCTATGTATCAAAATCATGCATTTAGGTACGACTACAAAGGCAATCTTGCTTGTCTGTAAACATGGGCTTGCAGAGTCTGGTGGAACAATCTGCATTGCATCCAGAAAAGGAGTGATCTGCCCTGCTATGCAGTTTGCGAACAAAACCTTTGCACCCATGACATCTGAAATAATTAACAGGAAAAAAAAAAACACATCAAAATATACATTTTTATTTGTAAATTAAGGCTACTTGCTAATATAAAATTCAGTACAGACTTGTGCGAAATACGCATCACAAAGTCTATTGAATACTACACTATATAGACTATATAATACATCGCTATAGACAGATAGATTCGGATAGCTTATATTATAGTTCGAAAAAAATATATTTGACGTACCTATTGCGTATTTTGGATGCTGTCAGCGCAAGGCGAAAATCGGGAATGTCCGATTGTTTGGTGGTGACACTATCATCGTTGTCATTCACGTTTGTGTAAAGGAGATGTCAATTTGAAATCCGTCTTCCCGATTAATTACTATCAAAACATGCTTCGTACTGTCCGATAAGCACCCCGACACAGGCAGACCAGGTAAATTACACCACCCCGATACCATGCGACACAGGTAAACAGCAATGGCTGACTATTGTCCCGATTTCTGAATGACCAGTTCAGAAATGACGCGGGATTTCAAATTCCGGTTGGAAATGGGGGTTTGTTGTCGTAAAATGGGAGATATTTTTAGAAAATCGGGATTTCAGGGTAGTTTTGCAATCCCGATCGGGATATCAGGATTTGCCTTTTCAACTGCTTCAAACCGGGAGAATCCCGCACAAATCGGGAAAGTTGGCATGTATGCCCCTCCCCACCCCCCTCCCCCTCCCCCTCCCCACCCAATTTCATAAATGAGAAGATTGATGTGGATGAAAAATGAGGATGTGTACAACAATATTTTGGAATTGAAAAGTTTCCAATTTCCTCTGAAAACATTTTAAAACCCCTCCTGGACTTGAACCTGTGATCTAGTTCTACAGTTCAGCAGTCGACACGTTTACCGACTAAGCTACTCAGCTACGCAATTAAGGTGGTATGATACACCAGAGAAATTTTATATGGATGGAAAGTGGCTGATATGCACAACAATATTTTGAAATTGAAAATTTTCAAATTTACTTTATTTAGTCAAAAAATGCAGTTATAGTTGAAAGCAATCAGAGAAATATTCAAACCCCCTGCTGGACTCGAACATGCAATCTACAGTTCAGCAGTCGACATGCTAACCTACTGAGCTACTCAGCTTGGCAAGAATTTTTTAAATGATTTGACAAATCAGTGATTTTTTAGGTCCATTTTGGGTCCGAATTTCGGACCTTTCCCCTCCTAAATATTACCAATTTTTTCCCAGTTTAGCTTGCATTTTTCCCAATAATCAAAGTATGAAAGGAAAACGTATTTGAAAAAAAATAAACATTCGATGTGAATTATATACATAAGACTTAACAAAGAGTTATGGGAATGATTTGGATAGAATAGTTGAAAATTTTTTAGAAGGTTAAAGAAAATTAGATGTGTAAAATAAAAATAATATAATGTTTGATATGGATTTAAAACTTAACTAAGATAAATTTAATTTTTCCAATTTGACTGAAATGTCGACAATTTTTCCCAATTCGAAAGCCACAGGACCCTTGTAAAAAATGTAGAAAAATCACTGCAAATGTTGCTGATATTTTATATTTTCATCCATGTTTTGAAAGGAAGTCAGCCATTATGACGATGTAGAGTACCTCCTTAAGTCTAAAATGAATAGACAGATATTATTGATATTTACATTTTAATCATGTTCGAAAAGGAAATCAGCCGTGTTAATGTTTCCACAATTGCCAACAGAATACAGTAAAAGAATCTGCAAGGAATTTAAGCTTGATATTGATGTTTACATTTGAGAGAAATAAACTATTACCTTAACCCATTTCCTACGCGATTCGACTGCAGTCGTATTGAGAGTAGCCTCCGGGATACGACTGCAGTCGCACTTCACATACCTGCGTCACTTAGTGACTTGATTTTGCCATTGAAATGCCCGGATATATAAAACATTTTACTGAGTAAGACAAAGCGGAAATATAGCTTGCTCATGCGCAAATAAAAGTGAAACTAGATACTTATTTATGATGGAAAATTTTGGTTAAAACAAAGAAAACTCGCATCATCAGACGCGATCGAGATTTCAAAATGGCGGAGCGAGGTTACGAGTTGAGTGATGGCAGTGATATTGAAGCAGAATACGACGAAGAAGAAGAAATAACTGAGGATTTAGGAAGCATCGTACGTCAAGTTAATCATGGGGAAGTTGACGATTGGATTTTAAATTTGTTTGATGAAGAGGGCGAAAATGACGGCGAATTCTTGGGGTTTCAAAATGAATGGGCAAAAGAAAATTGTCAACCCTGCATGGAAAGTCGGTATAGGAATGTTGGTGGGGCAACTATACAACATCCCGAGGAAGCATCAGCAGGCCACTATTTCGAACTTTTCTGGACAAATGAACTTTTGGACAGACTTGTTAGAGAAACTAACATTTATGCTCACCAAGAACGGGAAAAAATCCACCCCCACCATATGCAGCTAAATGGACCCCCGTTGAAAAGAATGAATTGAAAGCATTCTTAGCATTATGTTTTGCTATGGGAATCCTAAAACTTCCAGAAAAAACTGACTATTGGAGACAAAGCAAATGGATGTTTGTTACATCTTTCAATCGTGTAATGTCCAGAGACAGATTCCATCAAATCTGGAGACACTTACACGTCCAGAACAATGACGAACAACCCGCAGTCCCTGACAAACTCTGCAAATTACGCTGGTTTTTGGATTATCTGGATGCAAAGTTTGGGAAATTTATACCCTGCATGAAAGTGCTACCATTGATGAATCCATGATCAAATTCAAAGGTAGGTTGTCATTCCGACAGTATTTACCTGCAAAGCCCATCAAGTGGGGAGTAAAAGTCTGGATTCTTGCCGAAAGCAGTACAGGATACCTTAGCAAGCTACAAGTGTATACTGGCAAAGAAGGACATCAAGAAAAAGGCTTATCCCACAGGGTAGTAATGGACCTGTGCAGAAACTACTTTGGATCAAACTTAAATGTATATATGGACAACTTCTACACAAGTCCTGACCTTTTGAGTGACCTCCATCTCCGTGGTATCATGGCATGCGGGACAGTGCGAGTCAACCGAAAGGGCCTTCCCAAGGACTTGCTACCAAACAAAATTAATCTAAAAAAGCATGAATTCAAACTCGGGGCCCAGAAGGACAATCTTACTTTCTGTGTTTGGCAGGATACAAAACCTGTGTGTGTCCTGTCAAATTTCCATGACCCAGCTCATAGTGGACAAGTCATCAGACGTGTAGCTGAGAACATAGTAGTTCAGGTACCCAAATTGCTCTCAGACTATCAGAAGCAAATGAAAGGAGTGGACCTGTGTGACCAAATGATTGGCTATTACATGCCAAATCACAGGTGAAAAAATGGTGGCGGAGGATATTCTTCTATCTGATGATGGCTTCAGCGCACAACGCTTATATTGTGGCGAAGGACACCAACCCTGATGTTGCCCGGGAACGATGGCCAAAGCTTCAAAACTTTATTGAGGAACTTATTGATTGGAGATACAAGGGCCAAAAAAGAACCTCCAAAAGTTGACTGTGGGGGAAGAGCTTCAGCCCACGACATTGTGAAGCTTTACCCCAAAAACAAAGTGTGTCGTGAATGTTCACTTTCCGGACAGTCAGGAGAAAGAAAAGGTGTGACAAAATTTGGATGTCAGCAATGTAATGTTGCTGTGCACCTGGAGTGTAGCTCAAAACATATTATGAGGATGATGACTGTTTAAATTTCAAATGTTTTATGTGTTTTGGACTTGTCAATATATTATTTTGTGATATCTGTGACAATTTACTTTGAACATGTTGAAGTAAGTAAAATTGTTATTTTTAAATTTTGAATGCATGAAAATAGCATAGCCATCTATTGTGGTGATTTTTAGCATCATTTCTTAAAATTTTCACAAGAAAATATTAAATATTTTTCATCCTTTTACTCCAAATTCAATGAGATCTAAAATGAAGAACATTTGTGAATTTCTTGTTTGAAATCATCATTACATTGAACATCAATAACTTTTTTATTATTAAAGATATTTTCAAAATTTAAATTGTAAAAGAAACAGATATGATCACTTTAAGTTTGTATTTTATAAAAAAGTAGTACTTGCATTCACTTTTTTACCATAAAATGCAATTGAATAAAAACTTTTTGTAAATATTGTGTATGTTTTTAATTTTTCTTCTGTTTAAATCATTGATAACTTAGGATAGCATTACTGCTGCAATATAAAATTTATATGGTTAGATGCAGAAATTCTACAGCTTTTCAGATATATATAGATACTTTTATATACCTATAGGAATTAATTATCTTGTTATCAGGCAGATTGCAAACATGGTGCTAATTAACTTGGCCATCACAGCAGCAGCCATGTTATCCTCCGTTCTACTGATAAGTTCTGCAAGCAGGGTTCTAGTAGGAAATGGGTTAATGGTGATATAACTGGTGTTTAAGGTTGTCGGAGTTTCGTCCCTTTAGAAAGAGCTTCTAGTTTAAATAGCACACTCTATAACTCTTGTCACTGGTTTTGCAGATTGTTATTGGGAGGGAGGGGGAGGGAAGGGGGATTTCAAAGTTTGAGAGTTGTATGAAATTGTGTGTGATCTAACATTTTGGGGTGTGGATTCAGTGGAGGTGTGGGACCAGACTTGGTGCTTCTCATTGAGGGAGGTGAATAAAAAAAAAAAGCCAGAAAGAGCATAAATTCTTATAAGATATGTTGATTATGTGTCTGTGAAGTTATTTCACTATTGTGAAAACATCAGGACTGATTTTGAATGCAAGAGTTAGAATATCCAAGGCATATACACCCTGACGCTGTGATGACAAGAATTAGAATATCCAAGGCATATACACCCTGACACTGATGACAGATATTTTATGTTGTACATTTTAAGGTGATTCACCTCCTATCTCAGTGTTCAAAGTCAGGTAAAATCAAATTCCCCCAGGAACTTTTCAGAATTTAAAATGGAGCAGGTAACTAGAAATCTTAATTGGACTTTTCTAAATAAACTTGGTGATGACACGCTATTTCGTAAACTGATTCTCGGAATTTGATTTGAATTTTGTTTTGTTTTCTATTTCGCATCAGAGTGTCGCGTTTATCCGTGTCGGTCTGATATTCAGATTCTTGTCTGTGCAGTACCAAAGAGTTCCAATGACTCTGAAATTTTAGAGACCTGAATTTCTTTTTTATTCTTTGTAATCGTGGGGAGATATTGAATTAAATCACCTAAATATCTGTCATCTATGTAAATTGGGTAGATTTGATAACTCAGTACCATTGAGTTCCTTTAAATTGATGAAATGGACAGATTTTACATTCAGGGATCCCTTTCTGTCTAAAAGACACCCAAGATCTCGGTAATTTCATGTGAAATTACAATATTCAGGCGTGTGGATATTGGATTCCTTGGCTTGAACAGTTTGTACAATTAACTTCTTGGTCTGTCGGACAATATCATGATTTGTGATTTGTTTGTGAAATGAAAATATCTCGGGAATATTTAACTGTGTGGATACTGACTTGGTCTGAACATATTGACGTCAGACTTCTTCCTTTTTTTGGAGAAGGCTTTATCAGTAGATTTATTTGTGAAATGAAAGTAACTGATCTTACAAATATTTTTATCGGAATGTCATGGTAGGTCTGGAGTCCATTCTTGACAGACATCTTTTTCAGGTATGCTAAGCCACCTTAATTCACTAGGGTGAAGACGTGGGGAGGATGCCCTTCAGATTTTAAAAATGATGATGATTTTAATGATAAAGTTGATGAACATGATGATGATTAAGATGATGATCTCTTTACAGATGTCCAGCAGACTTTGGAGACACAGCGTGAGGAAATCGCGACGCTTCGTTCTCAGATGTTAGAGGAGTATGAACAACTCTTAACAATCCGAGCAGAAGTGATGGCAACACAGACACAGGAAGTGGAGAAACTCCAGCGAGAGATGGAACAACTTCAGCAGAGTTACCAGGAGCAGATCCGGACGTTCCAGAAGAAGGTGGAAGAACAGTCAGGTACTGGCATCATCCAGGGCTAGAAACACCCAGGGCTAGAAACACCTAGGGCTAAAGACACCTAGGGCTAAAGACACCTAGGGCTTAAAACACCCAGGGCTAGAAACATCCAGGGGTAGTGACACCCAGGGCTAGAAACACCCAGGGCAAGAAACATCCAGCACTAGAAACACCCAGGGCTAGAAACACCCAGGGTTAGAAACACCAGGGCTAGAAACACACAGGGTTAGCAACACCCAGAGCTAGAAACATCCAGGGTTAGAAACATCCAGGGCTAGAAACACCCAGGGCTAGAAACTCCCAGGGCAAGAAATATCCAGTGCTAGAAACACCCAGGGCTAGAAACACCCAGTGCTAGAAACATCCAGGGCTAGTATCTAAACTAGAAAGAAAAAACGGGAGGGGGATGCTTTTTTGGAATTAAGTTAATATAGGATCAACTTGCAAGTTTTTGCAAGTTACTGCATTTCAAAATTTCTGGCACTTCACTTACAGCTGGTGACATCTCAATATGAGTGTTAAATCCTCGAAGCAATTTAACATATTGAAACAAACAATCGGTGGAAAGAAAACAAAAAACTTGTGTGTGGTATTTACAAAATAATGTTGTCACTTTTCAGAGGAAGCAATGCAGAACAAATTAATGGAAGAACATGAAAAAGAAACCCAGGAGTTACGAGACCAGTATGAATCTCAATTAACAGAACTACAGGCAAAGCTAGACACTACCACACAGGAAATGACATCACTTAAGGAGGAAGTGACATCTCTGCAACAGGAAATGACACCACCTGCTGATGATCAGAAAGATTCATGAAGGACACTGATGAGGAAAGCAGTGAAAAGTGTGAAGATAATGTAACCATGTCAACGGCAGATTACATAAACAGGGTGCAGGAACTGCAATCACAGCTGGCAGATAAGTCTACTGAAATTGACGAACTGCAAGAAAAATAGAGCTAGAATCCAGCTCAATATAGAACTGCGAGAGAAAATGACCTTGGACAGTAAACAAGGTCGTAGAGATGAAAAAATGATGCTGGAAAAACACAGTCATATTGAAGAAAGTAACATTAACTGAAGGA